>NC_142670.1:24554981-24644981 GCF_964200805.1 Pocillopora damicornis | reverse complement strand
ATGACTTTCTCTGGGAAAGCAAAGGGGACAAACTTAAAAGGACACAAATGATCAATGATTACGATAAAGGAGGCCTCAAGATGATAGATATTCAAAGCTTTAATAAATTGCTAAACAAAAAGTGGGTAAATGGAAACTTTTTGTAGACTTCCACCTCCAGAAGTGTAGGGGGAAAGTAATGTTTTTAAAGTGCTACTACGATCAAACTATCCATATCCATTTTTTATAATTTCGTGTAAAATATGACTGTCTAAAATACCTTGCTAAATATCAATCCATTACGACCATCAGAAATCTTTTTTTTATTTGTATTTTTATTTCCGAGAAGTTGCAGTCGCCATTTCTTTATCTCGTTCCAATTATAGCCTGGTTGAGAATTAGGGAAAATGACGTCAAATGCTCAAAATACCTCGCGTAAAATAACTCGAGTGTGCTAGACTATTGCAATGTTTGAATTTATTACAGGTACAGTAAAAAACCCTTTTTTAAGAACCTGGATTTTAAGAAAAAAATAGATTAACTGAAAATGTTAGACAAAAATTGTACATTAAAACTCCTCTTTGAAACAGGTTCTTTTTTTTTGAGAAATTCAATCAAAGCAACAACACAGTTCCATGTATTAATGCTGCGTTTTGTTCTGTTTATCTTGGATAGCTTTGTAAACTTGGTAAATATATGCTTAGATTTTTAACGTATTATGCATACAATACCAAAAATAGGCCACGCCCTCCAATGACAAACAACTCATTTATTTTGAAAACTAGACTGCGAGCAGAGGGCGCGATCGACGAGCGGTGAGCGGCCAAGCAACGATCTCTTTTCGCTGTGACTGGCGCCCCTGCTGCTCGCAGATCACGGCCTCGCCCCTCATCGCTCGTCGATCACGTCCGCTTTTTCTTCGTTCGTTCCAGTGGGATTTCACTGCAAGAGAGACTGCTCGCAATCTATTTGAAAACAAGAACCTGTTAAAGAACCTGAGTAGCCAAATTTTCCAGTTAAGCACCATCTTTTATAATAACCTTCTTAGCCTTGCTTGGAAAAAATTAGGTTCCTATTAGCGGGTTTTTTACCGTATATGCTTCTGAGTCTAAAATTGAAAAAAATACCAAATTGCACCAATGTTGCACTAAGGTCACAGGAACTGTCCCGTTTCGGGGGAGGGGGGTACTCCCGTAAATTTTGAATAAGTGTGTGCCTCGAAGAGTCTTGAACCCTGTCCCACTTTAAGGATGAAACAAACGAAAATTGTCCAAACACGAAATATGACACCCTATTCAAGGAAAAACAATAACCAAACAACGGCTAACCACGCGCGGCAAAACACAAATCTCGATAAAATCGCTTTGTTGACAATTTTAGCGGAATTTGCTTTTTGTTTAGCTGTTCATTTACACACTGCAATTTTAGCCGATACAATTTACATATCCTATCTAAAGATCACAACGGAAACACAATGCTAACAGAGGCAAAACGATAACCGCCAAAACCATACCCTATCCCGCGGCACAGCATAGACAAATGTACCCTATCCCGCGGCACATAAATAGACAAATTTCATTAAAACGTGTTGAATATATAGAAAAAAATTAAGAAAGACTGTTTCCTAGCAGGTGCAGGACATAAGTGGGTATTATAAACTGAAATACGGTTGATGTAATGGTTCGTATGTATTTTAGTTGATATGTTTTCTGTTGTAAAAAAGACCTGAATGAAATACAATGTATACGAGGCATCGAGGTGAATCTCTTTATGGGCACATGTCTTGATGACACATTAATTGTTTCAAGGTAAAATGTGCACAGTTTTTGGCATTTTGGCTCTAATCTGGCTACAGGTTTTGCCGAAGATTTTGGGAATAATTCGGATGGCGCTATTTTTCTGTTGAAGTCACTACGGTGAGATCGACTTGCTGGGATGGAAGAGAAGAGAATAAAACGTGCTATAGCCATTCGCGAGAAGAAGATAAGGTGCAAATAAGCTTACATGTGTTCAATTGATCCTCAAAGGATAGTGACTAAAACACCACACGAGCATTACGAGTAACATACAAGTACATACGAGTAATTACGAGTCATACGGGCGCACACAGATACATATGAGTAACATAAAAGTAACATACGAATACATGGAGTAACACACAGATAACATACTGTCAAATGTGGGTAATACGCATGAAATCTGCAAAGTAAAATACTAGAAATTGGACCTTTAACGGAAATCGTCGATTTGTTTTTCACTGCTCGGTATGGAGAGAAATTAGCATTTGAGGTGTGTGTGTCTGCGTGTGTGATGGGGGTGGGGGGGCTGGGAAGAGACCTTCCTTAATGCTTCCTGTGAGCCTATTACTGGATAAAATAGCAATAACAAAACTAATAATAAATTAAAATACTATTCAATCCTGTAGGCTGAACAACAACGCTGATTTCCTACGGTTACCACCCTCCCGAGGTAATACCCGGGACAAGATCGGCCCTTGTGACCCTAGGGTGGAAAATGTTTGAATTTTTCAGTTTTTCCCGTGGGTAGGGGGTTGGGCAACTTTAAATAACTACCCACACAAAGACTCCTGGGGCGAAACGAGATATGTATTATTTTACTATTTTTTATAATTATTTCATTATTTCTCATTTCTTTTATTTTCATTGTATTTCTTATTATTAATTTATGTTATTTCTATTTTATGCAGCAATAGGCTCACACGAAGCACACGCAAACACACCCTCAAATGCTAATTTCTCCCCACCATAGTTAGTAGAGTCTCATCTACTAACTATGTCCCCACACTACCCCGTTTTGTACATATGATATCATTTGCACATTTATCGCGATTGACTACCTAAATTACCCCGACCTGCTCCCGTGCTGGTCTCGTAGCTCAGTCGGTAGATCTAATTCGGAGGTCGTGGCTTCAATCCCCACTTGGTCAAATTTTCTTTGCCCCGTGAGGACTCCCAAATTTCCTTTAAAATGGTAGTAACCCAGGGGGATTTATTGTATCGGCAGTATTGCCTTCTTCCAGCACCCAAACATTTATTTTAAAAAAATTACAATGTGTAGTTCCAGAAAATATCCATACCCCCACCACGGAGGGAATTTCATATAGGACCCCCCCACCCCTTCGGATTTTCCATTTTGGGGTAGCAGTGGTAGCCCCCCCCACCCCTCTGGAATTTCCAAAGAATTTTCTACCACCCCCTATACCCCCTGGAAATATATTTTTTTCTCGTAGCAAACAACAAACAAGAGGGACGTGTGATTTTGTCGCGTGTATATTCGAGAGATGGCGTACACGCGCAAGGTAAACGTCGCTAACTAGCTTAAACTTAATGTTTGCTTTATTTTTAAATACAATACTTATCCTTAAACATTTAACACAGTATTCTCAGTACACGAAAGGAGAAAAAAACTGTACAAGTCGCAACAAAACACTTTTGAACTGTTAAGTTTGTACAATGTACTGAGAAAATTGCGTGCACTTAAAATGGAAACGTTCGAAATCACATTGAGCAACGTAAATTTGTACAAAATTGTGTCATAAATAAGAGAGCAAAAGAGAAAACCGAGTCAGCAGTAAGTTATTTTGAACTCATCTTTCCAAATTCCAGCCTCTAATGTAAAATTTCTTCACACAAGCATTGATTCTTGTTAACAGCGGGTCGATAATTTCGTCCGATTGTGCATAAAGAAACCTTGGCTAGTTACCAGTCCCACGCGCATATATACAAAGCCCTGGATCCTAATGTTTCTCAATGTTACTATCAACTGTTTTCTACTACGGTACGACTGTACTTATCATTCATTGTAACACCGCAAGCAAGTAAGCCATAAAGAAATCGTCAAGTCTCCTACACATTATGATGCAACGGAATTAAGCTCAGTGCAGATCAAAATTAATAGATGGCTGGAGTCAATAAGGGGTAGTGAATGGTAAATTTATGCGAAACTTTGCGAGACGGCGAGACCAGCGTTTTTTTTTTTTTTTTTTGCGAGACCGAGACAGTTATTTGTAAATTTTACGAACGCGAAACGTGTTATGACCGAGGAAAATCCCTAGGTAACCACTCCTGTTGGTTGTAATCTTTGGAGACTGGTAACGAGTAATGGCGGCTCCGTTCGAAAAACAAAGTGATTCTCTTCTTTATTTGATGTTATTTATGTTCCAAAGCGCTACAAGGATAAAAGAAAAGTTTCTTTTGCTGCAGAACTGTTAGAAGCATCGTAATTTAACAACTTAAACTTCAGAACGTCCCACTAAAGTAGGTAAAAGGCGCCAACTGACATACGAAGAAAGTCGATCGACTTCCTACCCTCTGGACGAAAATTTCGCCTCTTACCCCCCATCCCCTCTGGAATTTCCTGGGACTTTGACCCCCCCCACCTCTCTGGAATTTCCAATTCCCTCCGTGGTGGGGGTATGGATATTTTCTGGAAACACACATTCTAGTTTTAAATGCAGGCAGATAGCAAAGATCTGTATGTGAAATCGAAATCAGGAGACGTTTACATGATTGAAATTCAAGTACCAGGATGTTTTGCCACAACAAACCCTTTAGAGTCATTAATGTTTACATGTTGTATTTGGCTATTCACACTGGCAGGTGAAAGAATTCCATTCAAAAATTTTTTAGTAAATAACTTACACGTGTCAAGATTTTACCTAATTTTTTTGGAAACTATGGTTAAAATGATAATGCTTAGTTTGACATGAAAAAGAAAAAAAAGAAAAAAAGTCAGCCCTCAAGGGTCTGCTGTATCCTTAAGTTCTTTCCCCTGCTTTTATCCATGTGCATTATTTTTGACACTCATACATACTGTACTGAATGAGAGTGATCAAGTTGTTAACTCAGATTTGTGGTTTTATTTTTAGTTGTTCATTCAATGTGTGATCCTATAATAGCAGTAATTTATATTATTTGTAATTTCCAGTGGTTTTGTGATTGAAATTGGCTCAGCGCTAACTGTTCTCTGTGCATCTAATCTTGGCATTCCAATCAGTACCACACACTGTAAAGTGGGCTCTGTTGTTATGGTTGGCAGAGTGCGGTCCAAAGAAAGTTGTTGATTGGTCATTATTCAGGAATGTTATACTGGCCTGGGTTATTACTATGCCTTTTGCAGGTTAGTTAAAGGGTTGTTTTTACAGTATGACTACTTGAATTGAGACACTTTGAGGAAAGTTATCCATTCACAGGTAAAGTTAAGACTCTGAAAATTGCCCTCACTTTATTCAAATTGTCATACTTTGTGTTTGCTCTCATAGAAAAGTTGTATTTTGCATACTTTGTGGAATTTTAAGCTGAGATGAAACAGATGTTGTGGGTGGTTCACTTTGTTTGAATCGAAAATCTTTTTGTTTTTGTTTTTTTTCTTTTAGGTTTGATATCTGCTGGTCTATTTGCGGCACTGAGAGAAGCTTTGTGATAGAAGAAAGGACTTCTTTGGCGTTCTGTTTGATTTTTTTATGTAAACATTCAGTCTTAACACCAATTTCTTTCTTACTTAGTTCTGATAGTTTGGTAATAGAATACACGTGCAAAAAAAAATAAAGACCAGCATGAGTATGAATCTATTATCAATCTATGAATTTTAACAAGGGTTAAGAAGTTACGCTGTGTTGGTAATTTATAGGCTGTTCTGAATGAAGGCCAGAGAAGGAGAGGGACTCTCAAGTGATCATTGCATTATGGTCATATAGGACATATGCAGCATGTTACCCAGACCCTCCCTTCATTTTGACACAAATTTTTGATTAAATATCTGAAATACAACAGTCAGCAAATCAGTTCTTGTGTGCTCATTGACAGAAAGGAGAGAATCCCTCAGGGTTTAACTGCATGTGGAATTTCATTTTTATTGTGTTAATTGTACTTTGAAGACAACTATAAAAGATATTGATTAGTCATTAAAAGGTAGATTAAAATTTAAACTTCTCCATCATATATCTTCACTCTGCTTATCTTTCATTTTACATTGCAAGTATTGTTAGTGCTGGGAATAACCTGTAAATAATGAATAGGATTTAATTGGAAACTGGAACAGCTAGCTTCCATCAAATCTTATAGTGTTCTTCAGTTCCTCTTGATTATATCTTACATCCGTCACGTGATTATGGGTATTTTAAATTAAACACGCTATAATTTCACCAATGGGAACCAATAAAATTCAGCGAAATAGGCAATATTGCATACCTTTGTTTTGTAGCTAATTAAAACATATTACCGAGCTCAAAACTTACCATCTCTCTTATTATTATCTACAAACATTATGCTTTCGACATTACTGAGCCTAGCAGTATGCAGGACGCGTGTCATGACCTTTGTATAGACCTCGCTCACCGTGGAGTCTATGTGGCTCGCAGAATCTGAAGGTCTGAGGTTCGACTCTTCATTCTTCATTTTTCTCGTGACAAAACGAAAAAACATCTTTCTCAAAAAACCATTTGTGATAAGATTGATAATGTTAATAATTCATCGCAAAGACTTGTTTGTGCGTGATTGCATTCAGTGGATCATGGGACTGGGTATGCCTTCATCAAAAGTGGAGAAAGTCTACTGATTTTAAGTTCTTTCAAGCGCAGTGAGATGGAAGTGCTCCCTTGAGAGTTGATTCTCTTGGTGAGGGCGTTTTGCTGTTCTTGTTGAAAAAGAGAAGAACTTATCTTTTCAGTTGGGCATTCTGGAAAATCGACATTCCTTTCTAGCGGTAGGCTGTTCCTATCTGATTTGCTCCGCGTGCTACGGAAAATATTTTAAGAGGAGGAATTAGAAGAAGCCTGCATTATGTCCCTGGACGTGACCTTTTCCTCGCGCTTTGCGGAAATGGCAATGTCCGATCATTTTGCAGCGTGGAATGGAGGCTATTGTCGATGTTTAGTTGTTCAAGGACTCTTTGACAATCGTAGGAAATGAAAAAGGAAGACTAAAAGCTTTTCCTTACTTTCACTCGTATCGAGGCTGTTAGGCGGAAGTGGGTACTCGCTAAAATAAAATGTGTCTAGCAGTGTAACAAGGCAGAAAACTTTATCTATTACGACTGGATGGCGATTTCTTGAAATATTTTACGAACACAATGATTTGTTCTTTTCTCGTAGGGGTATTACGAAGCAAAACAGGTAAATGTCAGTGGTGACTTCTTGTAAATGAACACCTGAAGAGTACTTGTTTCGTGAGAGAGTGCGAAATCTTTTTCATCGCTTAACATTCTCTTGTGTTAGCTCACCTATACGCAAGACTGTATAAAGGCGTTTCAGTCGCTCTTCCAATTTGATACTTGCTTCTTAGGTAGGAAGTATAAATAATTCAGTACAAGATATAGAAAGTGAAGTAGATTCAGAGTTCGAAAGCTGTCTAGGAGAGACCCGAAACTCCAACAGTTGCTTACTTCAATCTTGTTATTATTAACTTCTGAATCAGTTATTTCCACTTTCAATTCGGTCACTAGTCACACTCAAACGAACTTAATTTTAATAACTTTAAAACACAATAGTAGTCGGAGAAAATATAGCACGAAGTATGAATCGCGTCTACAGCCAAATGGGTGAAGCAGAATCAAATTTGAATGACACCGAGATGTTGGAACCGACCGAGAATGATCTACGTGTTGAGATTACAGACATTGCTATCGTGTATATTGGTTCTAACTGTGAACTGTTTCAAGTACAGAAGTGTAAATGGTGTGCTAAGAATTATTGTTATGATACAGCAACTGAGCACGATAAAGAAAATTACTACGGTGCGCAAGTTGACACGGCGAGTGTTAAACACAGAAAGAGATGTTCGCTGGCCATTGATTCTCCAATGCCAGTTGTTCAAAAGCGAGGCTGCCTGAATTCTATTAAGTATGTTTTACTCAGAGCTGAACTGAAAGGTCTACAAGACAGAGGAGAATTTGAGAAACATGAGGAATTGATACAACTTCAATTGTTGAAAATGTCGGCCGGGGATGTTGACAAGGAAGCAAGTCTCCGAATTGAGCGCGCTATGGCGTTATATTTTCAAAACAATGTAAAAGATGCTAAGAAAATATTGAAAATGATCCTTAAGCAAAAACAATATCTGAAAAATCCCGGTATTCTGACTGGAAGAGCCTTAACCCTACTCACGGCGATTTACAAACATCAGGGAAAATATGGGAATGCGATGGAGTGCGTACAAAAGGCCGACAGAGCTCTTGAATATCAAGACTCCCGTGACGATAAAGCTGAACTTTATCACAGCTATGGAGCATTGCTCAACTCTTTACCAACTACAAACCTTGCTCAGGATACCAAAGCTACCAAGGAAGAAGCCTACAAATCCTATGATATGGCGTGCCAATATACATCAAATGAAGGATTTAAGGAGTATGTACACGTCAAAATGGCTGCTATGCTTTTAGTGTCCTGTTCTAAAGCAGTGGACAGCAACACCTCCCTCTATAAAGAGGATGTTGAGAGGGTAAAACGACACCTGGACATCACTGAATTCGGAGCAGCGGCAGACAACATGGTACTAGGGACAAAAATTAAACATCTGCTATTCAGGTCTGATCAGCACTTCTTTGAGGAGAATTTTGCTATGGCTTTTGAGAAAGCTCATGAAGCAATGGTGCTCATCCAAAGAAATGGGTTCGAACTGGAACGCATTTCGGCTGAAAAGCGGTTGAATCACTTGTCCGAGATACTAAAGCAACAAAATGAGGAATGGCGAGGTAAAGAACCACACCTGGGCGATGATTATCTTGGTGACAGCGAGAGGTCCGAGAGTGAGAATGCTCAGTTTGACTAAAGGTTTTCAGCTTAGAAATTATGGCGGTTACCTTCATGTAATAATGAAAGTAATGATAATAATAAATAATAACAACGTGAGCGACCGTCCCATTTTATTTTTGTTATTTGTTTTTTGTCTTTTTTTTGTTTTAAACAAGATGTTAAGATTAGAAATTTCAAAGACTCTGAGATTTCATCAGGTTATCAGCAATTCGTAGCATAACTTGAACTGTAGAATGCCACTTTCTATGGCAAAATTGAAACTGATAGAGGAAATTGCGCTTCTTTAAGTAATTGACTAGTTTAGAGCTAAAAGTGTTTATATCGGATCATTATTGAGTGGAGGATCGAAGTCCTAAACTCCTCTACCAACTGGTTTTACTTGGGAATTTCGTAAAATATCTGGAAATATATCTTCTTGCCTTGATTGTTTGAAAATTGTCGTCTTTGATTCATTTATGTGTTTAAGTTCGATCTCCCTGCTGTCTGCAGATTTACTACTCAGTTTTCCCAGAAGTCGCATCGTAATGGTTCAGAAGTACGGCGAAGCATGTAACTACATCAAAATGTTTACCAGCCAGTTTTCTCTACGCTCAGAAAATAAATGTTAAGCTGATAACAAATATTTTATCATTGTGTTTTTGTAAGCTTCCTGTCTCACTAAATCCCTTTTTTGCACAGCGTATCTAACTTTATTTCCCACGATCGCATAGCATTGTTAGTGCTGGGAGTAAACTGTAAATAATGAACAGGATTCAATTGGAAACTGAAACAACTAGCTTTCATCAAATCTTATTGTGTTCTTCAGTTCCTCTTGATTGTATCTTACATCCGTTACGTGATTACGGGTGTTTTAAATTAAACACGCAATGATTTCGCCAATGGGAACCAAAAAACTTCAGCAAAATAAATATTGCATACCTTTGTTTTGTAGCTAATTAAAACATACGAGAAAACAAAAAGACATTTGTAATAAGATTGATACTGGTAATAATTCATCGCAAAGTCTTATTTGTGCGTGATTGCATTCAGTGGATCATGTGACTGAATATGCCTTCATTAAAAGTGGAGAAAGTCTACTGATTTTAAGTTATTTCATGCGCGTAAGGAGACGGAAGTGCTCCCTTGATAGTTGATTCTCTTGGCGAGGGTGTTCTGCTTGTTGTTGTACAAAAAGAGAAAAACTTGTGTTTTCAGAGAGGCACTCGTTGTGTTCCTGGACATGACCTTTTCCTCGCGCTTTTCGGAACTGTCAATAATCGATCATATTGTAACCTGGAATGGAGGCTATTGTCAATGTTTAGTTGTTCAAGGACTCTTAGACAATCGTATGAAATGCAAAATGAAGACCAAAAGTTTTTCCTTACTTTGACTCGCATCGAGGCTGTTGGGCGGAAGTGAGTACTCGCTAAAATAAAATGTGTCTAGCAGTGTACCAAGGACGATAATTTAATTTATCATTACGACTGACCGGCGATTTATTGAAATATTTTACGAACACGATGATCAGTTCTTAGTGAGGAGCCTTAATTTTCTCGTAGGGGTATTACGACGCAAAACTGGTAGGGAATATATATAACTACTGAAACGGGTAAATGTTAGTTGTGACTTCTTGTAAATAAAAAGCTGAAGAGTACTTGTTTCACCGGAAAGTGTCTGCGAAATCTCTTTCATCAATTAACATTCTCTTGTGTTAGCTCCCCTATACGCAAGACTGTAAAAAGGCATTTCAGCCGCTCTTCCAATTTGATATTTACACTCTGCCACTGTTTTGCTTATGAAGTTGAAGTAAGTAACAGTTGGAGCTTCCGGTTTCTCCCAAACGCTCGATAGTGTGATCGGGTTCTTGAAACAGCTTTCCAATTTTAAATCTACTGCACTTTCTATACCTTGTGATTGTTTATTTCAGTTGCTTTTCACTTTTAGTTTCACTTTCCATTCGGTCACTAGTCGCACTCGAACGAGCCTGAATACTTCAAAACACATTGGCAGTCTGAGAAATTTTTAGGTAAGAAGTATGAACCGCGTTTACAAGGCTTACTGTAATTTGCGAAACGAAACGAAACGAAATGAAAATTTGTAATTTGCGAAATGGAAATATGCTAATAATTTGCAAAATAGAAATCTGTAATTTGCGATTTCTATTTTGCAAACATTAGCATATTTCCATTCGTTGCGTTTCGTTTCGTTTATTTCCTTTAGCAAACTACAGTAGACCGTTTACAACCAAATGGGTGCAGCGGGAGCAAATTTGAAGGACACGGCTGAAATGTTGGAACAAACCAAGAATGTTCTACGCGTCGAGGTTACAGACTTTGCTATTGTGCAGGTGAACTGTTTCAAGTACAGAAGTGTACATGGTGTGCCGAGAATTATTGTTATGATACAGCGACTAAGTGCGATAAAGAAAATTAATACAGGGCGGAAGTTGACACAGCGAGTGTTAAACACAGAAGGAGATGTTCGCTGGCCATTGATTCTCCAATCCCAGTTGTTCAAAAGTGAGGCTGCCTGAATTCTACTGAGTATGTTTTACTCAGAGCTGAACTGAGGGGTTTGCGAAATAGAGGAGAATTTGAACCACATTTGGGCGATGATTATCTTGGTGACAGCGAGAGGTCTGAGAGTGAGAATGTTCAGTTTGACTAAAGGTTTTCAGTTAAGGAATTATGGCGGTTAGCCTCAATTAATTATGATAGCAATGATAATAATAAATAATAACATCATGAGCGACCGTCCAATTTTTTTGTTGTAAGTAGGATGTTTGGATTAGCAATTTCAGACTCGAAGATCTCATAAGGTTATCAGCAATTCATAGCATGACTAGAACTGTAGAATGCCACTTTCTATGGCAAAATTGAGATTGTTAGAGGAAATTGAGCTTCTTTAAGTAATTGACTAGTTCCTCACATACTTGCTTTTAGTGCTGAAAGTGTTGAAATTGGACCATTATTAAGTGGAGGATCAAAGTCCTAAACTCCTCTACCAACTGGCTTGATTTGAGAAATTTTGTAAAATATCTGGAAATATATATTATTGCCGTGATTGTTTGAAAATTGTCGTCTTTGATTCATTTCTTGTTTAACTGCATGTGTGATATACCTCAAAGAAATGCCAACTTTCGATCTCCCTGCTGTCTACAGATTCACTACTCAGCTTTAACAGAAGTCGCATCGCAATGGTTTAGAAATACGGCGAAGCATATAACTACACCAAAATGTTGCTGTACGCTGGCAGAACTAATTGACACGTTGGTATAAATTTACCTGCCAGTTTTCTCTACGCTCAGAAAATAAATGTTAAGCTGATTACAAATATTTTGTCATTGTGTTTTCGTAAGCTTCCTGTCTCACTAAATTCGTTTTTCGCACAACGTATCTAACTTTATTTCCCAATGGAGTGGGGGGGGGGGGGGGGGGGAAGGTGCCCTTGCAAATCTGTGACGCACAAATCTTCCTATGATTAGAGGTTACCGTAAATCCTCGTCCAAATACGTATGAAACTGAAAAGTACTGAGAGAATAAGAGAATAAGACTAAACGTTACGTGAATGAGAATTTTTCTATTGTCTCTGATTTAGCTATTTACAAGTTTTGGAATTTCTTATGAACTCTTGAGAACGCAATTGAAAACTTCTGTTTCCAATTTTTGGAGAAGGCATCTCAATTTCTAACGGCATCACTTAAAAGTTATTTACAAATAAATCTGTATCACGCAGTTTCTCCTATGATGATTATAGCGTTTGAAACAACGAAGTAGTTCACTTTTTAATAGAGAAATCTGGTTTGACGTTACGTTCTTGTGATTCCACAGAATTCCCTTTTACTCAAAAAGACGCTCTTAGAGTTATTTAAAATTTCCTCCTTGTAATCCAGTCCTATGTGATCGGCGATTCAGGCCTTTGATCAACGTTAGCATGTAACAGTACAAATAAGATGGCACTGAATTGACTGACGCTGTTGGTCTATGTAGAACTGCCGGGTCCTAACTGGAGTAAGATCCAGACAGTTAGAAATTTTCACTGAATTTCCATTTTTAGGTTTCTTCAAACTTGTCGAGAGTATCAGATGCTTGTTTGGAAATGTCAGTCGATTTCAAAAGTTGTGTTGATTTCCAATTGAAGAAATATACGAGCTTGGGCGTATTATAAAATCGCTTCGTTCTCAACTCTCACAAAGTTTGGCTCAGGTTTTTGCCATGCGGACTGTTTCCACGGAAACGGTAATAAGCCGAGTATTTTTGTTCGCGAAAGTCAGAAAGTTGAAAATAAACAGGTTTGATTGAGTGCCACATAATAAAATACTTATCAACCTCGGTTACTCGAGCCGTATTAGATAATATTGGCCCTGTTTCGTTTGTGTACGGACCTTGCTGGGCACTGTCCGTACTGCCACAACCTCGGGCCAATATTCCCTATTACAGCCCTCACGTTCAATTAGTAAGAAGTTCGTACTAACTGAATCTGAGCAGAAAACTTCACGTAGATCTGAAGAGAGGGTTTTGGATGTTTGATTCGTTTTTTTTTTTTTTTCAGTGTCAAGCGATTCAAAATTTTAGTTTAGCTTAGACAATTTTCCAAGCTTCCGCATATTATACATAAACCACTTCAACACTTTCGCTTAACATTTCTATTCAAACACCCGATTCTCTTAGTTTGAAAAAACCGTTAATGGGTTAGTTTAAGCACAAATTCAACAAAAAGCACTGATTAATTTTAAACTTGAAAGAGTACCGCAGGAAAAAGTATCACATAAAGACTCGGGGAGGCCAGAATATACGAAACAGGTCACATGATTGCGACTTTTTCAGTAAGACACTCAATCTACGACGTTAAATAGAAGAGTTCCTCTGGCGTTCAGGATGATCTGACGAGCCATGAACGAGCAGTTGAGTGAGGAAACACCTTTCTTTCGTTTTCTGTCTGTGTTGTGATCATTCGAAGAACGTGATCTTTCCATTTTCCTTCCGGACACTACGCAAGCAGGTCGCGATATCTCTTAGCACTGTTGCCTGAACGTGTTTTCTCGCCTCTACCCCCAAAAGTACAGCTTTCTGAAACTTCACGAAACCGTGAGTCTCTGTTATAATTCCACTTCTGAACGACTCCGTGACAAATAAAATGTGATCAAGTAGCTTTAAGTGTCTTCTTTTTTCTCTGTATACGGTGGGGGTGGAAGGGATTCGTCAACCTCTTGGTAAGCCGGTAGATAAGGAAACTTAATTGTCTGGTACGCAGGGGGAGGGGGTCGTTCATCGTATCGAGCAATTCTTGATTCTCTCTCCACTCCTCTCCGGCTTGAGTAACCTCTTGGTCTGTGATGTCTGTGTGAGTGACGCGAGTGGCGATGAGGCGTAGAAGTAGACTGACTTGATGACCTCGATATCTAAAAATTAAAACCAATCGGATGGAAAAATCTTTAAGTACTAAAAGTTATCTGCGGTTTAGTGACAGAAATGTGCAGTAAAACCGAAATTCCGCTTAAAGTAGTGTTGGAAGGGTGACTGGTCGCCAACAACCTTTGCGAGTTTTCTCCCTTAGACGGAACGAGTCTCCCCCTTCCATTTAACAGTTTTCCCCCAAAACATTCAACTGTTTTCTTCATGGCAGAACAACTTCCTTTTCTGCCAAAATCGTGACTTTCTTCTAACAACGTAAATTGTTTATTTAATCTGAAATTGCGTGTTGTTCAACAGGAAAAGAATACTTTCTGTGGTAAGGAAACGAATCAAAAGATTTTGGGAAGGGTAAATTTGTTTTAAATTAGGTGGCATACTAGCGATTGTGGTACAAGGGCAAACTTGAAATGGTGCGAAAAAACCATAAATCGATAGAAGAGTGGATTGACTTTTGTTGCCTCAAGAAGGATTCTTATAACACGAACAAGCATGGTGCGCCAGACCTACAAGGGTGAAACTCACAACATTTTTCCTATTTAGTAAACAAATAAATTTCCTATAATTAATGCAGATTATTATCAGTAATGAAGTAGCAACCCAGAAGGTTTCATAACTTCAACTTACTCTTCTTTGTTGCCTAATTTCTTCCAGGGTGTTTTCTGATGCAACTGAAGTTGATGTGATCATACAAACTGATGTTGAAAGTTCAACAGGCTCAGCTGTGTGCTGAAGAAAGAAAAAATACAAAAATAATCCCAAAAGTCAAAACTGACTCTAAGATAAAGGTTCCACTTGAGGGAATTAAAAGATGTTTCAAGACCTGTGTTCTTTTCTTTTTTTTTTAACCCTTTAACTCCCAAGATCTGATTGTTGATTCTCCCCTCTAACTGTTACACATTTCCTTATAAATTAGTCACAGGAATTTGGTGTTAGATCAAGAAAACAGCTTCTACTTGATGAGTTTTAGTATTCTCATCACATGATTACTGAATAATGTAAGGGATATTATAGCAATAATTTACAAGTTAATCCCTTCTTGGAGTTTAAGGATTAAAATGCCTCTATATGAAGAGATGACAATCATCTATTTTTTGGAAAGAAAAAGGATTTAGTGGTGTGATATTGATTCTGTAGTGCTCACAAAAACTCATTTTAATATCAGGCCAAATTTTATTGAAAAAGATACTTGACCTTGTTATGGGGTTTTACTTCAACAGTTTGAGCCCTGAGCTATGAAGTATTCATGCATTAGCCTCTACAGAAGTAAACCTAAAATAAGGGTTACACTCACAGAAAAACAATCACTCTACCTGTAGTGGGTGAGGATTGATAAAGCAATTGTGTTGAAAAAATGATGATTTAAATGCTACAAAGGCTCCTTTCATGCTCACAACAAATATGATTGCCACAACTCCAAGGAATGAACCAAAAAATAAGTTCCATGATACTTCTTTCTTCCCTGACACAATCAGTGGCAAAATGATCCAGAACATCAAGATACTTGTTATAATGGTCAAAACACAAAACATCAGAAAGAAATGAATCTGCAAAGACATAACATACAGAAAATTTTCAATCACCCTACAAATTAAGTGCACTGATTGTACAATCATATTTAATAAAGAAAAGCCTCCATTTGGCTCCAAATTTTTCTGAGAGAAAAGCTTAAGGACAGAAATGTTTATGAACACCTCATTGTTCCATAGCTGACTGTTCAAAAGGGATATTGATATTAAGAAAATTCTCCTTGTAAGTATCTTAGGAAATGTATAGAGAATAGAAGGGAGATTATACATAATGATGTTAAAGGATTAAGGGCAAATTAGAAATGGTATATCCAATCAAGTGATGTATTTACACCAATGGTACATGTGTGGAATCATTTGATGGATAATGATTATTTCACTTTGCCTACAATCTCCTAGCTCCCCGGTGTAAATTTAGCAAACAATGCCCAGGTGAAAAGTTTTCTTCTCCAGTATGAAAAGTTTGAAATGACAAAGTTTCCAACCATAATATAAAAATAATGTGGAAAAGTTGTCTTCTGAGCTTTTGTGAGGTACTGTCCCATTTTGTCTTCTTTCTTTCAGAGAGAAGAGGAAAATATCTTGACAATGGTGATGAAGGTTGATCACTGCCTTGATACGTTTTTCATTAACAACGAAGTGTGCTACTGCTCATCAAGGCTGGTTATAAATATTCTCCCTTATTGTTTTTGGCTTAACACAGCTGCATTTTATCTCCTTTGCTTTCTTGAATGAGGGCATTCACTCAACTGTCTAAAAGTTAACTTACAGTTGATTTTTTGGCATGTTTGTAACTAAGACATCCCACTCCTCCTGTGACAATAAACTGTAAAAGAAACCAAAAATACTTCTATCAGTCTGTTTAAAATAACCTCATTTTTCCATGTTTTCACCCAAAATAATAGTCTTCCAGAACTGACCATCAGAGAGGCAAGGGGAGTATTCTTTACCTGATAAGTCTCACCTGGCCTAGGGCATCTAAATGGCAAATTCTGCTACTTGAGCTTACTGATGGTTTATGCTTTTGTTTCAGTTTCTAGAAGGAGTCACTGGAAACATTTTGACTTCTGTTCCCAACACACTTAGAACTCTCCCTGTACTTACACAGATTAGAAGTATTGTTAAAAATGATAAATAATGCCTCTTTGTGCTATAATTGACCACTTCATGTACAGAATCGCACTCAAAAATACTTTTACTTTGATTTTAAGAGAAAAACACAGATTAAAAATAACTAAAAAGATTATTTTTATTTTAGTTGAGTGACACCAGTGACCGTTTAATAAATACAGGTGGAGAACAATAAAAACAGGCTGTTAAGTAAAGGGTGACCATGACCAGCTAATAGAGGTGACCACTTATTAGAGGTGAAAATTACAGTGATTAAGGGAAAAAAAATTCAGGACTTTGACTACTGACTGCTTAATACAGGGTGACCACTTAATACTGCGTCACTTAATACAGGTTTGACTGTAGCTTTAAAGTACCAAAGTACCAATTCTTTAATGGAATGATACTATGGCACTTGTTTCCCTGTTTCTATTTTAAAATGGTATAAAAAAATTTGGTCGCACATAATTTTAGATTTTTGAAAATAAAAGGTCTCCAACATAACACCAAGATGTCTTAGAAACACCCTAAATGTTAGGTTAATAAACTGATACTCAAAAGGAAGTATGGTGATCCATTGTAATTATTCAAATTGTGATCAGAAAATCAACATTTTTCATTCCACAAAGTTAAATTGATCTGATTGACCATAGCTTGAATTTCTTTTGGTAATAGGTACGTACAAAAATTCATTTTGAGTCATGTACCAAAATGGCTACAGTGTAGCTAGCCACTACACTTGAACTCATCTGACATTTGAGAAGAGGAAATTTAACTATTATTTGACCTGAATAAAGATATAAATTGATCAAAAAAGTTAACTCTCCCTCTAAGATTTTATAAATCCAAGCATAATCATCACCATGTCGATAGTAGAGCTACCACATAACAAACTATTATGAGTTTAGAATGACTCTTTGCTGTCGTTGAAAATCTAGTTAATAAGTGTAAATTTTGAAATTTTATTAATTCTTTGAAGCTGGAAAAAATAGAAGATTGACAAAAGTTAGTAATTCAGCCGCTTTTTTTAATAAAAATGCTACGTGATTTTGAAATAATTTTAAATCTCTACATAATATTTAAATTCAAATAGTCGTCTCCACTTGCTATTAACACAACTTAAACTCATGTCTGTTTTTCTGATCATGGGTGGCATGTAAACAGGGCAACCTAATTCCCACAACTTCTTTGAAAATAAGAAAATATGCGTAACTGCTAACTAAATTTTGTTATTCAAACTAACAACTGAAAGAGTAGATATGGCGTAGCAAGATTAAGTAATTGTAAAAAGACTTCTCTTAATGTCGCCAAAAATAAACAATACAACATGCGAGATTATTTTAAAAGGGATCAGAGAAGGATTACGATGCCGATACCGCAAATCTGATAGGGTCAATTGGAATGTCGTTTGTTTATCATTGTGGAATCATTTTGAAAATTCCAACCCAACACAGAACAACACACAGAACGAATTCGGCACAATTAATTTTCATACCCACCAATATTCCAGACCACACTGGAAGTCCTTCGGGTTTAAACTTAAAAAATGCTCGATGATCCTCTTCTCTAGTATTAAATGCGCCAATACCAACACCTACAAGGCCGCCTAATATTTGTACTATTCCTACATGAAGGGCTGTCTTGACAGAATAAAAATTCTCCGCCATTGTTTTAATTCTGCTCTTCCTGTCAACAGAAGTTGAACGGCCTGGCTACTAATGTAGATAAGGAGCGGTAGCTAAAGAGGACAGCAGCGAATCAACATGGCGTAAGTTTTGCGCCGAACATGGGCCAGTTTGTGGTTTTTGTCGTTTTGATCGGTGTTTTCTTCGCAGGACTGTCTTTCAAGTCACTGTGCCTCTATTTCATTGTCACTGGCGTAAGCTTTGCCTTGACATACTTATTTGTCGCAAATAAATGGGAGCTGGATGGTCTATTCGAGGAGCTATTCAAGATTCTCGAGCTGTTCGGTTTCGGAGCACCTCATCGTCTCGAGAACAGAATTCCTTACTCGTCTGCTTTCACAGATGATAATTTTTACCACCTGGATGAGATTCCCAAGCCTTTGGAGGAATGTTTCAAAACGCTTATCGAGAACATTATTCGTGATTTTATACGTTCATGGTACAAAGATGTCGGAGAAGGGGAAGACTTCATCTCCGAAACAAGGGAATCTCTAGAGATGTTGTGCATGGAGGGGTACAGACGTGCGTCGCAGGTTGATTCTCACTACTTGGTTGAACAAGCCTTGGTGGTTTTTCATGAACATCTACAAAGGTTTAATAAGGCAACGGCAGTTGTGAAGGCAAAAGACCCAAAACTGAGGCTTAACATTAGTTCCTCACAACTTCTCTGTCAAACCTATGAATCTCAATTAACTTCCACACCACCATCGCTTTTGAGTCCATCAGCAGAACTCAGTTACTTAAGGAATGTTATTGATTCACTATTAGCCGCAATGAGTCCAAAAGAAACCTATAGTTGTGACACAGGAAGATTCATTTTAAGAGAAATTTTAACTGTGCAAGTGATGCTACCTTTAGTTAGACTTATGACAGACCCAGACTGGATAAGTCAGGCAGTGATTGATATTTTGTCAGATGACAATGATGTGCAGGTTAAGGAAGTTAGTAAATCAAGTGTTGAGGGGAGTCATCCTGTTGTGGAAAGTTGTGATGAACCCAGAAATGCTGTAAAGTCACAGTTTACTAAAAAGATTCATACAGCCCCAGTGACAGAGAGCATCCCACCAGATCATGATCAGGAGAAGTCAAAGGAAGAAGGAGTGAAAAATATCCCTAGGAAAGAAAGTAAGGAATCTATCGACGACCCGGGAGAGAGGATTGAAATTACGTTTCCAGGAAGTGAAGAAAACCCAGATTTCAAGTGGTCAGTAAGTTCTCAAAGGCAGCCTCCAGTTGGAGAGAGTCAGCATGATAATTCAGAGTCCTTTTTGGTTATTTCAGTGGAAGAGAACAAAGAGGAGTTAAGTAGGAGGGAAGAGCAAAGTCCAAATGAAGGAAACTGGTCAACAGAGGTTGCTCCACCTTCTTCAGTAGAAAACCTGACATCCTTTAGTTTATCATCGTCATGGGGAATTTGTCCATCATCCCAAGACAGATCTTTTAACACAGGTAGTTTTGAAGACATGAAAGCAAATCTCTCAAGAGTTGAAAGTAATGATGTTGGGGGAAGGCTGGGAGGACTTGGAAGC
The DNA here is from genome assembly GCF_964200805.1 of Pocillopora damicornis. NCBI lineage: Eukaryota > Metazoa > Cnidaria > Anthozoa > Scleractinia > Pocilloporidae > Pocillopora > Pocillopora damicornis. The sequence continues at coordinate 24,624,989 of NC_142670.1, read as the reverse complement.
AACTTAAAACAACTAACTTGCTGTCACAAATTTGAAGAAAGTGTTAATCAGGCTGCGAACCACCATAAGTCAAAACAAAAGGGAAGTAATGTGGAGGATGAGCCGTCTCCAAGGGTCAGAACTAGAAGCCTGTCTCTTCCAGGATGTGATGAACTCTTTGAAAATAGACCTAATGGTGAACTCATAAGATCTGTCAGTGTACCCAGCAGGTTGGAAATTGCAGATTTCAATGATTTTGAAGAATTTTTCACTCCAACCAGTCCAAGAAGGTTTAACAACCCTCAGTTGTATGGCAGAAGCTTTTGTAGCAGCTCAGACAGCTTTAAGTCAATGTCAAGTGACGAAGAACTTTTAGATGGATATATTGAGAGGGGAGAAGAAGCATTTGAGCATTGTGAAGATGTTAGGTACATTATGGGCCCTCACTGGGGAGGTGCAAGACAGAGAATAACTAAACAAGCTTCCTTTGAGGAGTCCCACGAGAAACAGTCATCCAATTCTTCTCCAGGAGCTTTGACTAGTTCTAAAGACATATTGTTACCAACCAACTATGAAAGATTAAGAAGCACCAAAAGAGCATTGCAAAGTCAAAAGGAGATATCAGAGTTAGCAGACATCAAGGAATCCTCTTTAGAAGATGCAGGAAAAGATCACTCTGGCAATGGTGCTGTCCCTCAACAGAAGCCTCTAGGTTTTGGATTTGGAGCAAACAATACAGAATCCTCCTTTGGTGATGTTTTTCTAACTGCAGGAAAGAAACTTGTCAACATCATGAAGTTTGATAGCCTGAGCAGCAGTAGTGCAAAGTCAACAGAAACAAGTTCCCTCTCAGGAAGCGAATCCCTAGATTATACTTCAGGGAATCAAAGCAAAGTTGCAACAAAGAAAGAGTCATTAGGTGATGGAAGAACAACATACAGTTCATTTAGTGGAAGACGGTTATCAAGAAGTGATGCTGTGATCCAAGAATCTGTGGATAGTGGAGGAGAGGCATATTTTGGAACACCTAGGGAGGATCATGTACAAGAGATTAAGGATATAAAAAGGAAGAGAGAAACAGTAGATGGAAGTGATGTGGGAGTGGTGAAGAGAATGCATCCTAGTCAATTGATTACCATTCCCAGCACAATTGTAGCTCTTGAAACAACATGGGAACCAGGGAGAAACAAGTACACATTGTACAAAATAGAGGTACATATTGTACTATAGTATTTGAATGTTGTTTACTAATAAAGCCTAACCTTTAGGTGGAAACTGAAGCTAAGTGTTAAGGTTTGGATTCAGACCAAATCTAACGTTAGTGCTCATCTGAAAACTGATAACACAGATTTTACCAGTGTGCAACTTCTTATCTTGAAAACAAGAGTTAAATTGTACATTTCAATTGTTAAACTATGTAGGTTTACTGTTATAATAATACACATGAAAAGTGCTGATTGGCTAGAAAAGAGTGAAGTTATCTTGTAACATTAGTGCAAATTTGTCTTGAGAAAGGACCAAATGATGAACATTTTTAACAACAGCCAAGTTTCCTTTATTGCTGGCCACTAAAAGCATGGTTCTGGTCGTTTGAAGGTTGGATAATGCTAACCACTGGATAAACCTCTATCCAGGTGATAATGCAATATGTTTGGCAACTGCGTTTCTATAGGGTAGCAAGTTATCCATTGGATAGCATTATTCACTCTTTATATTACTGGGCTCTGGACCTGATGTTTCAAAACAGCAGGCTGGCTGTTCTTTTCAAGGGCAATGTAACACTCTTATTGTACTTTACTAGGTTTTTAAATATATTATTTAATTAGCAATTGTAAGTCAGACTTCATTAATCCATTTGAACTAATGATTACCTATGCTAATTGGTCTTAATTGTTTTTGTTGTAACATTTGTTAGTAAGAAGTTGAAAAAGGCTCTTACTTGGCGTAGAAGACACAGTTGACATAAAACAATAGGGAGTAAAAAGACAAAAGAATGAGGAAAACAGTAAAAACTACAGATTAATGAGGCAGTGTTCTATTGTGATTTGTTCTGTGTGTTCTGCATCAAGAAGGAGACTTTGAAGCTGCCATGAACTAGGTTTTCATAGGGTATATTTAAGTCATGCATGCTTGTTGCATTTGTAGTACTTTTTTCACAAACAATGTTGTCACAAATTCATTTTGTGTTTGTTGCTGGTTACTTTGGACAGTATGACATTAGGATTTGGAATGATGTGTATAAAGCAGCAATTAAGGAAGCTAACAATGCAGCAAAGAAAGAAAGAACAAAGAGAAAGCTCTATGCTGGTACAGATAATCCACCAGAGGATGTGGAAATTTCAATGGATATGATCAAGAGAAGTGTCCCCCTGAAGCGTGTGATAAACCGACGCTACAGAGAGTTTATGGAGCTTCATAATCGTTTAACTGGTGGAAAGCTGTCAGGTTACATGAAAGGTGGTTTAAAATTAGAATTTGTAAATCCAGGCCTATGTTATGGAAATATTATTTTCAACGTAAACATAAATTCAATTAACCCCTCTACACCCTATTGTCAGTATACATATTCTTCATACTATTCTCTAGAAACTTACCTAGGGTGTTGACAAAGCAAAGTTGTTTAACAATGAAGAGCCTCTCCAGAGCCTCAAAGAACAAATTTTCACTCAAAATTTCAGTTATCAAACATTTTTAAACTTCCTTATGTTTCTTATCAACATCTGTTTTGAAAAATACAATTAAAAAGATAGGTCACAGTGCTTATTTATGAGATGAGATGGTCTAAACTTACACCATTTATACATGTACTTGCGCAAATCACGCGTGACATTTCATAGATTCACAGCACATTTTGCGGCAGCTGGAAGCAAGGGTTTTTGGGGTAACACAAGAGAGAGGTAGAAAGTCTTGGCCATAATGGAACAATTTCATATATAATTTGTTGAAAAATCACGAAATTTAAACAATATCAACTCAAGATGTTCCTATTGTCATTGCTCTCAAAGCCATAATTTTCATTTGCAAGTAGTGGGCTGTGTGCTGGCTTTTAGCTATATCTTTCCCTTCAATGAATTTTTTTCATTTCTTCAAATAAAAAGGAATGATTTGTACACCAAAATTATGCAATAAAATATATGGGTCACTGTACATACCTCTAAACTGGCCTATTGATTGAAAAACAATACAATGATCTCAGAATATGCACACTTATTCTCCTGAATACATGAATTTTTAATGCAGTGCAGGATGCGCAATGCAATACTGAGGAATCACCTTAAGGAAATCTACCACAGGTAAAAAATATTGGAGCAGTCTTGACAGAACAATCACTCGATAGTCACCAATGTTTTGATGTCTCGTGTAGGGCTTGAAGAACATATCATTTTAAAAAATGCATGCTTAGAACTGGTTGCCAGGGATTTCAAGAGCTATAGCTTAAACTATTTTAAAAAACATTCTCAAGGGGAAATTTTCAAACATTTCTTTGGACATTTTTAAAACTGTGCCCTTAAATATTAAAGCAATGTCAAATTACAGTCTGTTCTGTTCAGAGGTAAAAGATATTCTGAAGAAGTGTCACAGTGACATTTCATTTTGTGATTTGTCTTTTGTTTTAAATTGATAAATCTTATGATATAACTGTTTTGTTTATGATGCAGATATTCTGAAACCCAATAGGAAATACAATCTGCCGTTTGGAAGACTTGACCCTCATGTGGTAGAGGGAAGACGGGAACTCCTGCAACATTATTTATGGGTGAGTTTATCAAAATCATACACTTGGCAGCACCTCCCTTTTGTAGAACACAACCTTAAATATACATTAAATGAAATATTTTATGATTTATTGGTCTCCAAATTGTCAGCATTAATTAGCCAAGACTTGGCCAATGGTTCTTTCAAATGTTATTTCACAGAAGACATACAGCTAGGCTTTGATAGAGTTACATGTAATCAGTGTGGTGAAAAAATCTTCTTACCACATTTGCTTTTAGAGCTTAATTTTCAAACCAGCATTATGCAGTAGTGAAGACCTGAAGCAGTTTCTTGGTGTGACTGGAGGAGAACAGATATCTTTCATTAAACCCAGTGTAGCACAGATTGTGAGCCAGTCAGTTCATGTTCCACGCGTTGACAAGGTATGTCTTTTATGACTGACTTCAGTGACTGTAGTGTATGAGCTTGATATTGTTTTTAAAAAATCATAAGATGAGAAACATTTCAATGGTGACTGTTGAGAAATGCTGGACAAGGTTTGTGTGTACCCTGTAAGGTAACAAGTCTTTGAGATTAGTTCAGAGAACAAATAGATCTGTTTCATCTTATGATTTTACATCTTTATCACTTTTTATCAGCCATCTGCTAAGTGACATCTCATTATGCTGGCCATGTGGAAAGTTTCTTTACGTATAAGTGCTATAACAATTTTTTTCATTTGATTGTACCAGATGCTGAGTCGGCAAGTGACCAAAGTTATTGACAGTATCAAGACTGCTTTTGATTCAGGTAGCTGTCTATTTAGAATGTTTCTTAACCCTTCAACTCCCAAGATCTGATTGATAATTCTCCCCTCTAGCTGCTACACATTTCCTTGTAAACCAGTTATGAGAATTTAGTGTTAGATCAAGATAACTACCTAATAAGTTGGATTTTTCTCATTACCTGTTTGTAGGATAATGTATGGATATTATAGGGAGAAGTTCCATGTTAATCACTTCTGGGAGTTAAAGGGTTAAGTGAGTATTTCCTCTCATACCTGATGTAAAGTGGCAATAATTTTAATTCTACTTCCCTTTCAGTTGAAGAGGAAGAGAAAGTATCTGAGGAATGTGCCACTACTACTACTACAAGTGAAGATGTAGTAATTCCATGGAAACTAACCTGTTATCACAATGGTGCTTCTGGAAAATCAGTAAGAACAGATAAAGAAAAAGGAGAAGCTTTGGTTTTGAAAATTTTATGGATGTTCAGTGTTTTCTGTTTGGTTTATTTTGACACATTGACCATCATAAACAAAATGACATATTGAATTATAAATACATTGAATATCATGGTTGCCTTTTTTTTCAAAGGAAATGAGATCATGTTGCTGAAAGGAGACAGCAAATGCAGGGTTTTTGTTCATGAATATCCATCTCCTATCTTTGATTTGAAAAGAGAAGAGGATTGTACAATATTTTAGGAAATTCTCTGTACAGGCTTTTAGTGCCCAAGTCATATAGGCTCTGGTGATGGCCAAAATCATAGGTAGAGGTAAAATAGATGAAACTATTGGTCCCATTTATAAAGTCTACACTCTACCTGTGCTCATGGCAACAGATTCTAATACGAGCAGCCTTTCTTGCTATAAATGAAATCTGGTTTTGTGACATGTGCATGTGATTTTTGTTATATTAAGTATTTTAATGTTGAGCCATTATTTTCAGGGAATTGGTTTTGATCAAGAGAGTAATTCAACAGAGTCTTACTACTTGGCATTTCTTGCCTACCATGAAGAGTTCACTCCACCCACTCCACCTTCACCAATTCAGTCCCACTCAGAAGAAAAATACAAAAATAGTGATGAACAAGATGGATTTCACCTCTGGAAGGAAAAGTTGAACAAGAATGTGGCAGATTCTGACTCAGAGGAAGAAGCTTCCTTGTGGGATGCACGTCAGTCATTAGGACTTCGCACAGCTGGTGATGGAAGTGACAATCCTGATGACCCTATTCCTGCTCCAGAAGGCCAAGTGTTATCCTTCCAAAGAGTTCGCTCAGGAGCCATCTTCAAGAAGTATTTACCCAACAATTCACTAGCACCTGAGTCTTTGGCTGCAAATCAACCTGCTCCAAGGAGCAAGTCTATGGAGGAGATTGCCTCTGTGCCATCTACCAGCAAGTTTCAGTTCAAACCACAAAAGATTTTGGAAGTTGCCAAACGAATTGGGCAGGGAAACAGGAGTGAATCTCTAGAGAACCTTGATACACTGTCCACTTCTAAGAAACCAGGTACCTTCAAGAAATCTCTGAAAGAAAATTCAGTACCCATTCTTGGTGCAAATCCTAAGAAGAGAAAATTTGCTTCCTCCACGGAGTTGCTACTTCATCCAGAGGAACCTTGCATAGTCTCTAAAATGGATCAGCCAAGTAACCCTGAGAGTGGGTCTCATATGGATAGGAGCTCAGCTGGGTCAGATCTTCAGTGTCCTCTTTCAGAAACCATTCTTGCTCTGCTGTGTGAGCTTCTTAAAGAACGTAGATCTTGGTTGACAATTGACAGAGTTCAGCAAGCCTTCATGGCCATTTTTGGAGGGCTGTTTGAATGGTATGGCATGGGTTATATGTAGGTCCCAAAAACCTTGTATCAACATGAAATTTATGAGCATTAATTTGAAAAAAACTTCACTTAAAATACTATCGACTGATGGTAAATTATGCAAACAAGTTGAGATTAACCCTTCCCCCTATGTTATTACTAGAAACAAGTAGCTTTTCATTGTCAAAGCAGGGTGTTCAAATGTTAGATATTGAATTCATAATTACACTTAAATGCCCCTGTTCTAAAGAATTTTTTTGAAAGTTGTATTTTTGTTTTGAGAGTAACTTTAAGTGTTTTCTTGTGTTGAATTGAAGGCAGATTCAAAGTGGAGTAGATGACATCACAACTGATGACAGCTGGGCACTGTATCTTAACAAGCTGATTGAAGCATTATGGCCTGGTGGAAAGTTACGTGTAGAGTTTGAAACACCAAAAAGTGAGCTGGAAAAGTCAAGAACAAGAAAGGAAGCAGTACATGCCTTGATGAATGCATTCCCAGGTTTATGATATTGCTTGATTATAAGTAACAGATTTAAAAGTATAAGTTCAATGGGGAATATTTTGAGTTTACTAGACAAAATGTAATGAAAAAGTCCATAGGAACAATTGGCTAAGAGAATTTGAACTCAACAGTTAAAGTCTTTAGAGATTTTGAGACCTCCATGACTGCAAGCAAAATATTTGTTATTAACAATTGCACAATATTTATAGGGGTATGTCACACTGTGAGTTTGTGCCCTGGGTCCCTTCAGTTTGCCAATCATAGGTGTCAAATTGCTATTGTTTCCTGCTCTAATCAACAAAAAGCAGAGCATATTGGCCAGACTTTCATGTTTTCTTAACTATAATTTACTCTGTAAGGTTTGACAAAGAAAGACTCTCTAATAACAAAACTGATGCTGATGAGGACTTCTTTTTGAAAGGAAATACTAGTCATTAAGACTATATTTTGTCTCCACTACACAACAAATAACATAGTAGTGTAAACCAAGTACATGTAAGGTTATTTAGATAAGCCTGCCGAGAACCAACCTGGGACATATTGCCCAAGGCATACCTGCATGAATACATTTGCAACTGATATACCATATACAATCCTGATATGCAATCAATTCCTTACACGCTAAAAAATAGGTATACATCACTAGCATGTTAACTTTACCAAGTCAGGATAAGCAGAGATAGGCAACCACATTACTATGGTTATACGAAGGCTAAAAAAAACCTGCCAGAAAAAACCCCTTTGGGGAAAAAATATATGACAGGAAATCTGAGTAGGAACCATGGCCCAAACTCAAAGCAGTTAGCAGCCCATCCTACAAAGCTTCACAGTTATACAAAATAATTTTCCAAACAAAAGTAAATTTGGCATCAGCCAAAGGTGCAAGGTTGGTTCTGAAGCCAAGATGGACATCATGAGCTATACTTCCCCTTATATACCATTGCATCATTATCCATTATGCTTGGGCCTGAGGCCCAGGCCTTGTTGTATCTCATGCCAACAGAATATTTATTTCGGCTGCCTTATTTGCAGACTCAATCGTCAGAAATATCATTTTCATTCTATTTTCCAGGTTTTATCATGTTGTTGATTGGTCCTGGAGTTTACCATCAGACTGCTGTGAACATTATTGACTCTATGCAATATCCCCAAATCAACAAGTAAGATATATGCTAACTTACATTTTTACAATGATTATGTACACGGTTGTATTAAGTCAGCTACAGTTTGGTCATTCAAGCAAATCCCAGACTTAGCGTGGAAGACAGTAAGGAGAATTACCAATACAATCTTTGGGTGAAAGAGTTAAATAGCCACACTGAAATATATTTGTGCTTTCATTGGTTACTTTTAGTCATGAAAATGTTATAAACAAAATTAATAATTCTTGCAGGGGACCCAAGTATAGTTGATGCAAATGGTATTTAAAGTTCTAATAAGTCACTTCATGTTAAAAAATTTTTCTCCTGACAGAATCTTGGTTTACACTATGTTGGAGTTGCTGTTTTCAGAATTTGTGCCAGAAATTCAAGACAGCTTACAGTTCTATAGACGTGTGACAAGAGAAAAGTAACTTGTTATGTAACATGTATAATAATTTAGCTTATAGGAGATAAGCGAATGTTGCTTTTTATGCATGCTGATTAGCTAGTTCAGAAGTGAGTAGCAAGTACTATTCTCTGCCAAGCAGCTGATGAGACAAAAATTGAACATCAAGAGGTTAATTTTAGACCATTATTATAACTATTTGTTTGGCATTTGTGTGGTGTATAGTAAAATGACTATGCACCTCAATGTCAGTGAAAGTGGTGGATAATTACCTTGCTGCTTCCCAGCTCCCTAATATCCACCACAAGTCACTTCAGTAAATAATTGTTAAATATGACAAACAAATAGTTAAGAACAGTTTGCAGCATATGGAGACAATCATTTGGTTGCATGATGCTACCTTATCTGATAATTCAATGTCATATTAGGTTTTTTATTGACTAAATTTTATTTTCTTGGAAATTTGAAGTGTTACAGAGGCTTTACTCAACTTGTTCAGTGCAGTAATAGAGAGAAAGAACAAAAACATGTCAGATGAACTGCTTACCTAATCATCCACATTTTGCAATGCCTATGCTGTTGTAACTCTTTCAATTGATAGTCACCTTCATATGTGGCTATGTGTTGCATTTGGTGCTGGGCATTTTGTATATTGTTAGTCTGTGTGCATGAGGTACTTGCACATCATAGCCAGCATATCAGTTGATTGTCTCTTCCCAGTCTACTTACTAGGTATTATAGTGTAGCCTACAGTTTAGTTAGTAATTACCTAAGAGAAACTTTAAATTGGCAGTGAATGGTGTGGTTAATTAAATGGAAAAAGGTTATTTATTAAATTTTTACACAGATTTTGATTTTTGTTCTTACTGCATATGTTAAATTTCAGGTCAATTGTCAGAAGTAAGAAATAAATTATATCCTATTTAATGTACAATCAAAGATATTACATAAGACTAGTATAGCATATTTATGATTTTATTATTAGAAACATCAAAAAACAGAATTTGAGAATCTAAGTACTAATTTTTTATTACTATCACACAAAGTTGAATTACATCACATTGCATTACTTATTGTTTAAAATCACCAATGTTTTACTTGAAGTTAAAAAATGCAATAGAGTGGAATAAATGAAGGTTGATGTATTTAACTCTATCAGGTCATCTCTCTATCCACAAATATAATCATCATTCACCTTATAATGGCATCGTGATAACACTGAAAGGTTAAGTTTTAAGTAAAACTTTTATTTTGTTATTTTTATTGCTTAAATTTTTAATGGCTGTTGTATAAAATGACAAAAGGCTGCTCCTGGGCGATACTTTAATTTGTATGGTTTTGATGTATATTTGAAAATTCTCATTAAGCTATCTGCTTTTAATAGTGCTGATATTGTTATTTTAGGGGACTGTCACCCTCACTATGCTCATTATGTTTGGGTTTCCTCTTGAAAACAAAAAAAAATTTAGTTCTAATTTTTTAATTACATTTATTTCTTTTCAAATGGTCTCTAGTAAATGTTATCTTTTGAGACAGACTACATACCTGATTTTCAGTAGCTAAATGTATTTTCCTTAAACAGAGAAGCCTCAATTAAGGTCTATGTTTACAATTAGATATCACATTTAGTATCTAGCAAACTAAAGGTACCTTCAAAAATGGGTTGTGATGTAGGATTAAGCTGTTGTATGTGAGATCTCCTACTTATGGAATTTCCTTTAAACAGTCTTTTTTATAACTGTACAGTTATAAATTAGTGGACCAGCCTTTTTTGACAAGGAGGGGGATGAGGACTTAGTGCTATGGAAGTCACCCTGTAGGCTTTCATATTTCATTCTACTTTTTCATAGCCTTTTAACACAGTCTGAAATGTTCCCTAGATGTACTGGATTTTGTTGTTTACCAATTTTCATTTGCAATGTATTTTGTCTCAAAATGAATAACAGTTAATTTCTGATTACCTCAGTGAAGGTGGGCCCATTAAATTGTTGGTGCCTTCTAATTTGTAGAACCTAATAGAAGAATTATCGTTTACAGTCATTATTATCCTGATCATCACTTTCATGGGTCCTTTTTCTGCTTAACTGCAACTTTAAAATACATGTATAACTACTCAGTTTGGTATTGACTATCATAAGATGATTTTGGCCTTTGTCCTTTGCCTTGAAGAGTTAAGCAATTGTTGCAAGTATTTTGTTCTGAACTCTGACAAGTGGAGCATCATCTTACATCATCACAGTTTGACTCACTGTACTGTTTGATCTGAAGGAGTCACTTCATCTTTTTTATCACTTGGCAACAAAGACACAAAGACACAAAGACACAATCAAAGACACAATCTATACAAAGAAAAATTCTGCCTGATCCATTTTTCTCTCCCCTTCAAATGCCATTTCATTTTGCTGGGTGTCCATAGTCCAATCCTGCCATCCCCTCTGTCAACTAAAAAAAATTGTTTGCAACACATCTATTTAGAGAAATTTATCCAATATATCAAGAATTTATTGAATGTATTTAAGAAAGGATAATTATATGAAAGTACTCAGGTTCTCAGCCACTGTTGTGTCTCAAGATCAGTCAATAAATATGAAAATTGATTCATGATTCAGAACTTTGCATGTTGTAATTTAACCAGGATGGGGGTTTAAGTAAGAGTGACAGTGAAGAAATAATATGATTTGAGCAAAGTGATTCTGCCAAATTTACCACCACATAAGGATTTTCTCTTCTCCCTAAATGAAAAGCTGTGTTAGGTGTCCTGCCCAACAAGGTACCAGGTGTTTGGGGATCTCTAAAGGTAACTTTCTGGACTGGAAAGCTTGAACAGGTTGGGAATTTGATGTTACCTAGTACACATATTCAGCACTAATAATATACAAGAAAAACTTACACACTTCTGAGTGACTGAAAACGGGTGCATTTTTCTTGTAACACAAGTGCAAATTACAAATAGTGTACATACTGTCAGATTTTGTCTGTCTTGACTTTCTGGGATGCTATTTTCCAAGTAAATAATAAGTTTTAACATGCTTTTAGTGCAATTTGATGAAAATAAGCGATTTAAAATGTTTCAAAGTGTACAAATTGCACTTGCCCCACAGTTTCATGCAATTTTGTTGTCTTTGAGAAATTTATTTGTGCCTATCAACACCAAATTGCACTTGAGATAATGTTATTACCTTCACTAACACTACTGCCCAGATATCTAACTCATCAAAGTATTGCAGAAGAGTGGCTCCCCTCACTTTAAATGCCACAGACAGGGCCAGAACTTCTTAAATTTTAGGAAAATTTGGTAATTTATCAAATAAATATTTTGTTGTCATACAATAGTGAAGTGCCAATTCTAGTACATCTATTAATTCAAGGCTACAATATCCCCACTCCCACACGCAGCATTTCAACTTTTGAAGCATGGTTTGTTCAAATTCCTCCCCCCCCCCCCCACCCCCCTCCATGCTGAAGTTCCAAATGAGAGATTAAATCATCCTTTTTTTGTTGTCAATGCTAGTGGAATGCTAGTCCATTTGCCAGAGGCACTGTAGGAGTAATGCCCAAGAACACAAGACACTGATGCCACCTGGTCTTGGACCAGAACCTCTCAACCCAGAGTCAAGTACGCTGACCATTAGGCCAATGTATAGTATATTCCCCTGCAACTGTGGTTCACAGTTGGGGACAAAGTATGGGACAAAGCCAGAGAAAAATACAGAGAAAAATACAGAACGAAATTATAGTATATGTACCAGTTTCTTTCATTAAGGGGCTGGGGGCCTGTTTCTCAAAGGTCCTGTTAACTTAATGGGCCCATAACACTGTTCTGTTTTCATTCATGATGGGAGTTGCAAAAGTTTTTAAAACTATGCAATTAAACTATCAGCAAAAGAAAAAATTTAGACTTGTTTGGGACCGTCAGAACCTGCTTCTTAATTCTTTAAATTTTGGATTTTTGGGGGCCCATTGGGTGACCAAGACAAATTTATATAAAATATTTCTTTATTGTTATTTAATGGAAATAATAGCTTGATTGTATTTGTTTCACTGATTTTTATTGTTACTTTACATCATTCAGTGATCATGATTTCAATCTAATCTGGTGAATGAGCAGGAGCAAGAAAGTCCAATGTTGTGACAACTACCAGTATGTTGGCCACCATGTATACCACAATATGGTCAATAGCACATAGACTAAAATTGGTCATTTTGCATCCCTTATTATTACTTTCAATTCTTTGTACTTTCTTCACAGTGAATTGATAGTAAGTTGCAGTAACAATTAACTTTCTGAGGTTCAATGTAGTCCTGTAAATGCTCAATACAGTATACAGTATATGCATGACAGTTACTGAACCAAAATCGTTTTGACCAACAGATACATTATTGTCTCTTGACAGCTGTGTTGATGCAGGAGGATTATGCAGCTCTTGTGTTTTCTCTGCATGTTTATTAGTGACTACTATCCTGTATTTAGTACACATGTTCAAAAGATGAGACAGAAGTCTTCTTGTTTGGTGTTTGATCACTCACTCCTTTCAGTTGTCATGTCACTGCTAAGAAACTGCTTTGTAAGCTCATACACACTGAACATGACTGCCACCTGTGGTATGACCCGCAAGTAGTTGATTGACAAGCCACGATACAAGCCTTTTCTCACACCATCTTCCAAGTAGACTGTTACAAAGGTGTTAATGCAACCACTACACACAAAAAAAAATTCAGATTCTTTCAGGTGTTATTGCAACCACTACACAAAAAAATTCAGATTCTCTCAACAACCTCAGAACATGAAATGTTTTAACTTAAAATATTATTATCTAATATTAAACTTACAAGTTATAGAATAGTTTCCTTTAAAATGATTAAAGTATTTTTTTGATAAATTAACCCCAAAGATATCATTTCAAAGCCATTATTTTCAATGATGTAAAACTGCCTAATGCATACTTCCTCACAATATAGTTGTCTATTACCTGTATTTGTAGCCATCAGACACTGCCCCTGCAAGCTGCATTCGCCGTCTAACAACATCTAGAGGATATCTGCAAACAACATATGGGAATTAATTCATGGCAAAAGTAAGAGAGATAAGACAACCATGAAAACTGATGACAATTTCTACTAAGTTCATATAATCATAGAATAATTATAAATAATTACTTTAATGTAATGTTTTACTGTTAATTTAAATTGGTTTCTGTGTGTGCCATAACAATACTTAGTAATAAATAAATATGATTGTAAAAGAAAAATTTGGTTCAAACTTACGCCACTGTCTGTGAAGAGGCACCAGCCACTGCACCACACAACAGCCCCCCAATTGGTGTTAGAACTTCTTGACCCTCTCTGTTTTTCTTTGTCAAAGGGCCACTCATTGAAAGTATGAAGTCTTTGATACTCTCATAGGTGAAGAACCCAAATCCTGTAAATGGTTAAGAAAAAAACTTGTTTTAAACAAGTAAAGTTTACAGTTTTGAATTAAATTCAAAATGATGCATAATTTGTACCTGCTGAGTTAGTCAGAGCCTTTTTTGAATAAAGGGAACAGCACAAAGAATGCACCAAAAAGCCTCCAACTACATGTCAGAAAAGCAATCACAAATGATTTGCCAAGGGGTTGCTCACAGTTGAATCATAAGTTTGTGGAAAATCCTCGTTAACACTTTAGATCTAACTTACAGAATTTCTGTCAGTGACAAATTTACCAGTTTTCAGAGGATTACCAAAAACTTATGCTAAAGGTAGAGAACGCCACATGCCCAAAAACTTTGTTTCTGTCTAATTCCACCTATTTTGATGTTATTATTTCTTTTCAATCATTGACCAATTGAGATAAATTACAAATCACAGTTCATGCAGTTTGTAAGAGCAGTCTGTGTTGGAAAGCTGGACACTGTCATCATGTCCATTACTTTTGAATCTTTAATTCCCAAATAATTCAATGTAACACAGCAAATTGGCAGTAGAAGCTATACAACAAGTTTCAGGTTTAAAAGAAATTTCCATGGCATCCACAGAAAGAGTAAGGCATTTTTTAAAGGAAATTTCTGCTACAGTCAAACCTCCCTTGACAACCACCCCTTGTTAGTGACCACTCTTTCAAAATACCAAATTAAAGTTTCTCAGTCAACACACCATAAATGGAACCTCTAAGTTACTACCTCTCAAAATTTTTTACAATTTCAATTGTTTTTAACTTCCCATAGGTGACCACTTAACAGACAGTCTGCTCTATTGCACAAGAGCAGAAAGTGGAAATTTTTTCAGCAGATGAGGTTGCTACCAGAAGTATTTAACAAAAAAATACAAAACAATCACCATAGATTCTAAATTTTTTCCTTGACAAAGTATTTAAAAGTTCTTACTAAAGGTTTGATTAGACCTATCACCATGTTCAACTTACCCAGAATATGAACCACCTATAGCCTGACCTTAGGTAAGCCACCACCTTCCATAAGTGACCACCTAGTATTTACCTTGTGGATGGTCGCTTACAGGAGGTTAACTGACTGTAGTAATACTTCAAAAACAGAGCAACACATTGGTTTGAAGTTTTTTGGGACCACCATCTTGACTTACCAACAGCTGGAATCATTGAAAGTGCTGTAGCAGCATAACCTCTGTAAAGACCTGCAAATCCTCCCTCTGTAGTAATAATCTGGCGAATTACATGACATATTCCACAATAGATTTGCTCATCAGCCACTTGAAATGCCAGGCGTGAACGTACAACGTCCAAGGGATATGTCAGTGAACAAGCCGTAATTCCTGGTGAGAGGAGTAAAAATGAAATTAATAACTAATAATAAAACAATCTTCACCATCAATATGAATTTTACTCAACCTCAAATAGCATGATAAGTAATTGAAAGAAATTAGAAATTAACAAGTTCAGTAATGTTTGCCTTTTAGCTTTTTTCATTTCTGTGTCAAAATGATGAACCAGGGATACAAGAACACCTAGAATTAAGCTTGAATGTTTTTCAGGTTTAATTCTATACTGATTCAGGGCTGGTTTCATAGAAGTTAACATTCCAAGGTACCTATGAGTTCCCCCCAAATATTTCAACTTCTTTTTGATTATGCACATCTGAGGCAGAAGTCCTTATTCAATGAAAAACTGTCTTGACTCAGAGTATAAAACTGATTTCTTGTACTCAACCGTCATGTTGCATCTGAAGAGATCTCATTCTCTCTTTATTTTGGAGGACATATATTGTTCCCCTGATTCTGTCCAACTTTTCTTAATTTTCCCATGATAAATGGGTTTTGCTTTTTCAAAATTTTTGAATTGAGCCATGTTACATATATTGTGTGGAATACATAGTGTATGATGTGCACTGAGTCATGTGCATGACCATGAAGTTGAAAGTTAACAAGGTCAATTTTTTTTAGTAGTCAGAGCATCAGTTGTGGTTATCCTCAGGGTTTTGAATTGTCTTTAAATGGACAATAAAAGACTTTGAGATGTTTTCTAAAGTTTGTGACAATTCTGTAACATTGAGAGAGGTCTTAGAGCCCTTAGCAACAATTTAGAATGCAGGGATTCTTGTCTGTGGTGACATTGAAACAGACAAACTTATAAGCTGTTTCCACCAAAGTAAAATAGGTAAAAAACTTAGTTAAATGAATAGGTTTGTTGGTTTTTTTTCCTCCATTATTTTGTGGTGGCTACAATAATAGTGTATTGCCTTGCCATGTTATTTGATAAAAAAGGGAAAAATTTAAGTTGACTCAAACTTAACTAGTGACTTGAAGTTGACTCATGATATGGTATAACATTACTCAATTTGTTAGCAGTACTGAAAACCCAGGGACCTACAGGAATGTGTAACTTTCTTAAGATTAAGTAATTAATAAACAAATTGCATAATATTTAAATACATGTTGTTGCTTATTCATACTTCATACCTGCAAAAGATCCAGAGAGCAGTTTACTCAAAGCCCCATTAAAATACAAGGAGTTTAAGACCTGTGGGGAGAAATGGATAGTAGACATTTCAAATTCATCACAAAGTATCCTATAGGCCAACACAGTGATTAACATGTAACTTCTCCATATAACATCCATACATTATCCAGAAGACAGGTAATAAGAATACTCAAACTCATCAGCTAAAAGTTGTTATCTTGACCCAACACCAAATTTCTCATAACTAATTTACAAGGAAATGTGTAGTGGCTGAAGGGGAGAATTAATGATCAGATCTTGGGAGTTTAAGGGTTAAATTAAGTGACTATGTACTGACCTTCTTATACTGCTCATATGATACAAACTGAACGGCACCATATGGAAAAACCCGCAACATAAGAGCACCATTCCCTGGTTGGAAAAAGATTCTAAATTGTGAGTATTAACAGCATTGAATTTCTTTACCTCTCCTGAGGCAATTTAATTTCTACTAACAAAAATAAACACTGGTACCCTGTGACTGAGTCAAGTATGTAATAAATTTGAATATGTAACTCCATGGAGTTGATTGCATTGGTTACTTTGTTCATGAATCTAAATTTTTAACTCTGAGGGAGAAAGGAAAGTTAAAGAAGCAAACAAATGTAAGGTGGGTCTATGTTTTCATTTTCAATTTTTTATAAATACCCAGGGATCCTAGGGAGATTTACAGACCTAGTCTTCATCCAATTAAACTTTACAACCAGACTAAGAGTACCCAAGGACATAGAACTCTTATGTTGTAACTTACAAGCAAAACAATTCTTTATAAAATAATAGCATACCTCTGTAATAACCCAAAGGTCCTTCTTTATGGTAAATGGTTTTTAGAGCCCTAAATACCCCTGAAAAAAAAGGTGAACGTGAATTATCTTTCAGTACAATTTACTGCCCATAGGAATATATAAACCATTTTGGCTTCAATAAAAGTAAAAACACATTGGAGAACTCCACACACAATCACTGCACTAACTTCACCTCACATCCCATCTATTTCCATAATTATCTTGTAACTAATATTATGACTACATGAAGATCTTAAAAGTTCTGCAGATTTTAAAAAAGATTTCTCTTCATACATTTGTTAGAAAGCTAACTTACCCATGTTCTTGTAGTGTTGATTCTGAGCCTGGAAGAGAATTTTCAGTCTTTCCAATGGAGCTGTAGATGTCTTTGCACAACATGTTGACAATCCTATACATAAACACCACAAGAAGTTAACAAGACATATCTAAATGTATTTCTCTTGAGTTCTGACTGATTCCTCACAAATCATTGCTTTTGTAGCAATGATTAGCATTATATGTAGGCCACCTATCCATAAATCTATCTGCTGTTCTCCCATATACAGATAAAATCGCCCCATCTCTGGCAAGGGATTAAAAACCTTTTGCCTTTCCCCCCACATAGCATTTTGGTTTGCAACATATCTTTCTCAGCATCTTCCTACACAATAAAGTGACTAAAATGGACACACACAAAAATCCACCATAAACAGAAACCTCCACTTTATTTATGAGGATAAATTGTGATGGATTTCCCTTCTACCACAGAGACATATCCAAAATAATGTTGTCATCAGTTAGCAAATGGCAAAGGAGGCCAGGAGAATTTCATTAGGTATCTGGAGACTCCCAGAATACTCATATCTGGTTCACAAATAAACCTGAATTATACAGTCACACACTTTGACTGGTTTTCACCCAGGATCTGTTGGAGGACAGACACTTAGATGATGTCACCATTAAGAACATATTGTTTGTTTATTATGTAAGACACATAGATTCTATGTTGCCATGGGTCTGCTCAGTTCAAGACATCAAAATGTGGTAAGAACATCAATAACACACTTCGCTGCACCTCTTGTGCCAACTTTTTTGTTTTCACCACAATTTTACATCATCTGTGTACTCTATTATAGAACAAATTCCTAACAGCATGGAATCTATTTATGATGACATCATCTATGAGTCTGTCCTCAAATAGATATAAGTGAGAACCAATAAAACTTATGAATAATTAACCTTATTATGTATTAATTGTTTATGGTTAATGGCATGTGTGCAATTAGTTGATGATACTAATTAACCTGGGCCCATAAAAATCAAAAGGGAGCTCAAGCTAGACCACTACTTTAATTTCTTTATTTTTCTAGTGACCTACATATAATTAGTGTTCACTTGGAAAAGTTTTAGTACAACTGCAATGACATTTTTCAAAAAATCAATAATTTGTAGAGTTATACACATTGAATAGAAATAAATTCTTGAAAGACCACTCAGCTTCCACAACGCTGTTTGTCCTTAAACAAGCTCACTCATTCAGCTCTATAGAGCCTGTTCCAGGACAGGAGTTAGTTTGGTATTCAACAGTGCAAGCCACCAACAGAACAACTGACCTTGGACAGGCCAATCGTTAATTCATAAGAAACTAAGTTCCGGCTTTCGAGTGTGCAGGTAATTTAGTAATTATCAACTGAGTTGATAACATAAATTGGCCACCAGAGTTTAAAAGTTGACATTTCAAGTGTCAGCCCTTCATCAGAGTGATTGGAGACATTATGGGTTGTGTGCGTGTTTATAAGCGGAAAAAGGAGCTAAGCTATTGGTGGGAATATGGTGACAGAAAAACAATAATAAATTAGATTAATGAAAAGCACTTGTTGATACTGTGGGGATTAAGTGTGCCAATTTGAAAGATAAACTTTTGCTCTGAGTTTTGCAGCTTCCGGAACTGCCTAGATGTAGGGAAAGGCCCCAAACTGCCATATCCTGCTAAGAATGGTTAGGGAGATTGAAGTGTCTTGTGAATAGTTTGGATGCATCCTTGTCATTTCTTTCTATGTCACAAAGGTGTTCTTGGAATCGGTCACCAAGTTGTCTTCCTGTTTCACAAATGTAAAACTTTTTGCAATAAACACAAGTTATACAGTAAATGACACTGGCCGAGGAGCATCTGAAATGAACAGTGATCTTGATGGACCTCTGAGGTTCCGGCATTTTCTCTAGATTGTGAATGAAAGTATTCACTAAAAAATTGGTGTTCAATAAAACCTACAAATAGATTGGCGTAACTGGATCCCATTTTGGTCCCCATGGCTACGCCATTAGTTTGTTTAAGGTAGTTGCCACCAAATGAAGAGCAATTGATGATTAGGACTAGTTCGGCTGGACAGAGTAATATTTCAGAGCCAGGTTCCTAAACAGAGCGTTAATCAAAAAAAAGTTTAAGGGCCCCGAGACCTTCGTCATTGGGAATGACAGTATGAAGATATGTAATATCCATAGTGAAAAGAAGTTTGTTTTGGCCAGAAAGGTTGCGAAAAATTTCAAGTGCGTGTTGGCTGTCCTTAATGTATGATGGTAAGGTTTTGACCTTAGGTGCCATAATTTTGTCTAAATAGCTGGAAATAAGCTCGGTGGGACAACTACAGGCAGAGAATATGGGTCGACCTAGGTTGTTAGGTTTGTGAATTTCGGGTAAAAAGTAAATACAGGGAGTTCTAGGAGTTGTGATGGTGAGAATTTTTGCAGTGGCCGGCAATTCTTGTCTAGCTATAAGATCGTTAGTCGTGTTTTTGACGCTCTTTGGTTGATGAAAGTGAGATCTTTGTCAACTTTGGCATTATAAGAGCGTCAGAAAGTTGCCATAAAACCTCTTTTTGGTAGAGGTCCGCCCACCAAACAATGACTGTACCGCCTTTCTCGGCCGCTTTTCGAATATTTGTTTTGATTAAATATTGGATTTGAATACTGTTTTCATTGAATATTGGATTTGCTGAGACAAAAGGGAACGCCTCTTCCGTTGAAAATCAAGTTAAAGTACGTTGACCAACAGATTTAAAATTACTCAACACAGGCTCGACTGATAATTCATTTAAGTTGTGGAACAGCTTACGTTGTAGCTACACAACGCAAAGAATCTATTGTGATCCATGATACTAAATCAAAACAGCGACAGAAATAATGCTACGCACAACTAACCTCCAGCCACAAATGTAAGGAGTACATGGTCAGCCTTCGCCTCCATTTCCCTCTCAGAAAAACCCCAAAGTAAAACATGGACCAAGCCTAACAGAGATGATTTCGGCTGGGGTGATCAGTCCACGCCAAAAGTAAGGGAAATTCTACGTTTGTGTGTAACTTTATTTCCCGTTCTTCACTCCGGAATATATGTGCGTTCCACACTTGTAAACGAGATCCACTATCCGGGTTCTAATGCTATATTGTCGGTTATGTACAAAATCCACTATCTGAACACACTAGCACTTTGTTGTCGGATGTGTCATTGCTACAAGGGCACGACACGCACTTACTCTTCTGACGCTGAATCTACCTGCATTGTCGCACGACCAGCAACATCGTTATGAATCCATATCATGTTTAACACGTGAAAACAACAGGGGGCGGTTAAAATGTTTTGGCATTTTCGTCACGTACACATTTTGCCCATCACAGTTCCTCGACTTTTTGTGGCGAAAAGAAAACGCACTGGATGAAAGCAGAGGTGTCTGAAAAAAACCTTTTATTTTCTCTGAAGAAAAAATTGTAACAAAAGTGTTCTGTAATGGTTCTTTTGTATGACAACTAGTTGCGTGACGGGGCAACAGAGTGTGATGTGTGATTGACTAGTTAAAAACGACAACAACAACAATCGGGAGGATCATTTACCATTTTGGTTTCTGAGATTGGTAAATATTGTTTGATTTCATTTGTGAGACTGGGACCAGAGACATCCAAAACAGTAACGATAGTCGTGAAAATATATGTCCATTCTCCGTTGTTCGATCAGGTGCTGGGGGCATAGTGACCTTTCAGCTTCATGCACCAAACCCAACAATACAACAACTCTTATGTCATCTCTCCTGGCTTCAAACAGGAGCCCATCACTGATTACTAGTATAAGTAATGAACTCCTGCTTCACATGAGTCTTCTTGGAACTGGACGTATTTCCTGGTCTCTCCAACGGTTTGTTAAATAGATATACCGCATAGAAGCTAATATTAATTTGGAATCTTGTCCTGTTAAAAGAAGGGCAAGATAAATCTGACCAATTTCACCTATATCTAACTTTCCTAATTTTTTATGTTAAAGGATGGTTGTACTTTTGAGAACTTTTCTTCGTCCTCTGCTTTTTTTTTCCTTTGGGCGGGAGCGGGGGGGTACATCCATTTCGTGGATGAAGAGACTGGGACAAAGCGGTCTACAAGCATTTAGGGCGGTGGAAGGTGTTGGAAAATGGTGAATCTGAAACGGTTAAACCTTGAGAAAAATTCAGCACCATAAAAGCTGGGTCCTCCCTCAGTTTTGTCACCCTAGTAAGTGGACAGCTTTGTAGAATCCTACTTAAGGCTTAAGAGAGAGTGCTCGCCTAAAGGGAAAGAGACATGTTAGATTCATACAGCCGCACGATCTCATTGAATTAAACGGAGCACTTGATATTAATAAGTTGGACAGTAATCGGCAGATAACACCTGACTAATTTGATATTTAACCGTTAAGTGACAGGAAAAGCGCAACAAAATAAAAGTAATTTGATTGTAACTCTTAGTTCAAAGTCATCATCAAAGGCGAAACAGCTGAGAGATGAGATGAGAGTACTTAACTGTTTTTGTTTACGAAGTCTGCCCATTTTCACCACCGACATAAGGTATTTCATCACAGGTTATGTTACCATAGATGATGTAGCCAAAACTGTAGACGTGAAGCGAACTAGTGGCGGGGATAGGGGGTACCCTTTTCTACTTAGTGTTGATTTTAATTCCTCTAAAACGACGGGCAGGTATGAAATAATGACAAACAAGATGTCTGTTTCTTGGTCATACTCCTGTATGGACGCTGGTGAACCTATTTCGATGACTTCGTCCCTAGTTAGTAACACTTATGGGCAGATATGATCTTTTAAATAAACCAGAAGTTTAATCAGAACTGCAACTGACTCCATGGAGTATTGACGGTGCACAGTGAAGCCGAACAGAAATTGCAAACACTGAATAGCTCACGAATAAATAGACCTGAAGCAGTAGCTGCTATTAAATGCATAAAGTAATTTCTCTTTTTGTTAATTTCAGGATCGGAAAATTCGTTATTTTTATGAATAAGACGTCTCTGTGGCCTCTCTTTATTAACACTGTTAGGGTCTTTCAGGTTCCTAAATCGGTCTTGTGTTACTATTGAGTGAAGCTGTGTTTTTCAATCTTCGGTGAGTGGAAAATGACAACGAGACTTTCTCCCTAAAAGCACTTTTCAGATTTACAAACACACTCTTTCACTCTCCCTTAGTCGACGTCCTCAAAAGATGAAGAATCACTTTCACTCAGGAGCACTCTCTCTCTCAAAAAGACTTTTCGCGCTATGAAACCAAGATTTTACATACATATATTTATTAGAATAGAACCTCAGCATTAGTTTTATCAAAGCTATAACAGAGTACATTAATCAAAACGTAAGTGAAATTATTATGATTTCTTTCACTTGTAGCTTCAGCTACACTCACTGAGAAAAAGAAACCATGGGCAAATTCCAAAAACAATACTCATCGTTGAAAAGGCGCTGCATACAAACGCGGTATTTAAGTAAAAATAACGACAATTCCTATCAATCTGAATTCGAAATCTGCAAGTTGCTATAGTTTAATTGTAATATGAAGTGTTAATGTGTACTACAAAGAAAAGAAAAAATAACAGTGCTTGAAGATCAACTGGATTTCAAAAATCTCAGGCAAACATTTTCCTCAATGTTTCCATTCAATAGTTGGGAGGTGATTTCATCCGCATGTTATGCCAACAGCTATATACATGTATACCGAAATATTTTAAGCGTCTAGAGACGTATGAATTTAAAAGAAATGTAAATACATAGTGAAGATTAAGTCAATGATCTTTGGTTAAACATTGAAAAAAGCAAGTAAATACCGAAGGAAAATCAAGTCCAAAATTTCCTATGGGTTTAATGGTGCAATAAACGTTAGGCCTTTGACCAACCAGGGCACTCGTGATATCTCTGTCATTTTATAGAGGGTGATATGTCGAATACATATCAAAATCGAAGCCAGTTTCTTCATTTTTTTTTCCAAAACAGTCCAATGTGTCTCTCACAAAAGTACTAAGTTGAGGCACTATCAAATTCTTTTACGAAAATAAAAAACCAAAACAAAACAAACAACAATAACAACAATCCGAAAGAATGTGCCTCATCTCTGACATGTTTGTGGTGGTAGTGCCCAAGAAGTATCTTAAAGAACGGGTTTGAATCGCCTCGAATCCTGAATTTTTTCCGGCTTTTTTTTTTCCAATTTTCTAAACTGCGGCTAACCTAGGAGGATCTCTTACCTGTGCATCACTTGCAGGTCAAGTATCATTTAAATGCGATGATCAAGAAATGATCCTTTCAAGAAAGGTCATTTCTAGAAAACTAAATTCCAACCAATAAAGAAACTTTCAAAACCAGTTGCAAGAACGAGTTCATGAACAGAAATTCAGTAATTTTGACGTTCTTTCTCTATGAATACGGAAATTAACAGGTCTGTTTTGCCTACAGCCTGACACTTGCTCTGACGAAGGTTACCAGTCGAAATCTTAGCTTTAAAATTGCAGAAACGGTGGCCAATGCATTTTCAACTCAGTTGATAAAACTGAATTATCTTGTTATACCCCACCGACGCAGCACCACAATTTCTTTAGAAACTTACCCCTTAATAGTTAATTACAGTTTTTTACTACCACGAATATCCTGCATATATAAACCTTCAGTTTCATACATCCCCCTCAGCCAGTGGTTTCCTTACGTTCTTCGGCTGTTTTTTCTTGTAAACGCTTTTCTACTTTCGCGACAAACTGAATAACATCTGCAGCAAATAACTCAGGTTCTTCAAAGGCAGCAAAGTGTCCACCGCGAGGCATTTCTGTGAACTGAACAATGTCTGTAAATTTGTTGTGAATCCAAGGTTCTGGAGTCCGAAAAAGTTCATGGGGAAAATCAGCTATTGCAGAGGGAACTGTAACGGGGATACTGCCAAGACAACAAAACTAAAAATTAAAAAAGCTATATATTCAAATAATATGACTCCTTAACATTAAAACACATAAATTACAACTAGCTGTCAAATAAATGCACAGAATTTTAGGCCAAAGATGTAAAATTAATACTACCAAGTTACTTGGAAATAAAAACTCAAGGACAATTGCCTATTCTGTGTTGAATTTCAGAAAGCCTTGGGGAAGGCCTCCATCCATCAACAATTGCGCTAAATTCATTTGAGGTTATCACTTGAATTCTTCATTTGTTTATGAAATTCATCAGTTCCATAAGTTTTTAACAAAAACTAAAGAAGACAGACATTTTTCCATGAATCAAATTAAATTAAAGTAGCATACTTCCTTAAATAAATACCCGCACACTTGTTTGAGATTTTCACTAACAGGAGGGGAGCTCATTGGAAAGAAGGCGCATAATCAAGGTGGGTGCTTATTCAGCTACCACAGCAAAAGGAAAAAAATTAAAGGAACAGAGAACACACATAAAAAACTCTGCAAGCACATAGAGAATGAAATAACTGAAACAAAAAAACTCTTCTCCTGAACTAAATCTGCTGTTATGAAGCTAAAAGAAGTTGTAAATAAAGTGGACATAGAAACAGGTTTTCCTTGTATCCCTACTATTTTAAGAGAGTGATGAAAAAGAAGGGGAGTGCTTGTTTGACATTATGGTCTAGAGGGCAGGGGGCTATTTGGGAGAGGGCACTTATTAGCACACAAGTGCTTAACCAAGGAAATACAGTACAAAGGTCAGGATATTTCTCACTTTGGGAACTATTGTAAGCTTGCCTCAGTCCAGACTTATTTCACAGGGATAATTTTGAACAATCTTAAGTCTATGAGTATCTCTTTTACCGTGATGCAAAGCGCAATTCATCATCACTATGCATCGTTTCATAATACAGCCTCATTGATGAAGCAATAGAGTGAGTGGTCCAATATATCATCACATTTGTCAGCATTTCATCCTTTGTAAAGCACGATTCCAAACAGATTGCTGTGTCATTGGTTGCACAGCCACTCCACATTGCAAACTTTTCCACAAGGTAAGCTGCCAGGCCAGCAGGTGAATCATTATTTGCCAATGCAACAGTGTTAGGTCGAGTTGCTGAAACAAGATATTCAAAAAACTTAACAACAAATATTTTCAATTAATCAGGTTTTATAAAACTAATAATATGAGTTTATAACAAGTCCCAAAATGGTCCCTAATGTTGCTTAGTTTTCTGTGATCCAATCTAAAAGAAAAATCAGGAAAATTTCTGCAAAACATAATCCACAAAAATGGAAATAAATTTCAATTTCAAATGAAAAATTATGGAAAGGTAATAAAAATGCATGTACCTTGTAGGTGTAAATATCCTCCCTCACGCAGAATTTTAATCACCAACTTTGACAATGGGAAAATCTTTTGTTGCTCCTTTTCTGGAAAGAAGACTTTTGCCTGAATATAGGACAAGGGGTTTTTATCAAACACTAGGAACATGTTTAAATGAAGTCCTCGAATGTGACTAGAAAATATAAAGATAGAACAAACAATCTCATAAGTAGGCATATTAAGATCAAGGTTCTATGTAAGATACCTGCAACCTTGCCACTCTCTGTGTTGGCTGGGTAATCACTAGGTTCATATCTGTCACACCTGCACAATGTTTGAACTAGTAATGTGGAAAGTGGCATGTGTGATTAGAATAAAAAGGAAGGTAAACTTTAAGCTTAATAACAATGCAATGGAAAAAGAAATTTCTTCTTGGTTTTCTTTACTAACTATAAAATAAACTAACTTTTTCAGTCCAACACTAGTATGGAGCAGACAGCAGTTTTTGTGCAATATGAAAATTAATGGTAGGGTTACATGAAATGCTGAGGGGTAACCTTGCAATAGCATGGACTAGCATTCCATCCAGGGGAAGGAGGAGGAGTAGTAATACTCCTAGTTACTTTATGATGCTATGGGGCAAACAGTATGAGCTCCAACTGAGTGGGCCAATAGACTCAAGTTCAGAACTTTACCGTTACCTTTTAAGATAAATAAACACCTCTATGGTTTACAGGTATATTGACTGATAATACCCTTAGTTGAGAAGAAAACAAATTTTTTGGACAATCTCCCAACTTCATTTATCAGCCACCTGAAGGGGTTTAAATATTTAAAAAGATACATGAAAAAATTACTTAGTTCTGATTGGTTAAGATAAATGCAGTCTTCAGGTAATTCAATATTGAAGAGGGTTAATTCAGTGCAAAGAAGTAACAAACCAGACTGAACAATTCCTGGAACTGTTTAGCCGGACTTTGAACTTTTTCGGCACCTTCAAGATGTGAAAATATCATTGTATATTATTGTTTTGATCATACACGGTTGTTTTGACCAAACACACAATGTCACTTACAGGGTTTGAATAAATTATTTTGGCACTTGATGCACATGCTTTCCTTCTGCATAATTATGATAAGCTATCTCATGTTTTTTCGTGTATACCATTAATATGTAATCACACGATTTTTCTTGTGCAATTTGGAATAAATAAGCACTTGTAAACTTTTTCAAAGAACACAAATTGCACGAGCCCTATGGACTCGTGCAATTTTGTTAGTCTTTGAAAAAATTTACATGTGCTTATTTATTCCATATTTCACACGAGATCATGTGATTACGTATACTAATAACATACATAAAAAAATTGCGCTGTCTGATCGGCTGAAAATTAGTGCATTTTTTACGTAACACGAGTGCAAATTTCAAACAGGGTATGCACCTCATCAAAGTTTCGTTTGTTTTGACTATCTGTGACATGTTTTTCATGTTAAGTAACAACACGATCTCTCATGTAATTTTGAGTGAAGAGGCACTTGAAAATTTTTCGAATTCGCTAATCCTGTCGTTTCTTACCTAGGATCCATGAGTGCCATTGCACATGTTATCGCACTTCCCCAATCTCCACCCTGAATGTAATAGGACTCATAACCAAGTCGTGCCATCAGCTTGCTAAATATCCGTCCTGCGGCAAACACCTCAAAGCCTGGCTTATGAGGGGCTTCTGAAAAACCATAACCTGGAATCGATGGACAAATGATAGAAAATGCATAATCTTCTGTTGAAGATGCTACAATCTTTGGAATGACCTTGTAGAATTCATAAAACGACCCTGGCCAACCATGAACCAGCATAATTGGAACGATTCTCTGGCCCTCTCTCAAATCTGGTTGAAAATGCAGAAAGTGGATTTTTATTCCATTTATCTTTGTCTTGTAATGTTTGTATGTGTTGAGAATTTTCTCTTGCTTACGCCAATCGTACTTCGTCTTCCAATATTCGGTCAATTCTCTCATGTAGTCAGGATTTATACCGTATTCCCAATCGATACCGTCCAAGTTTTCAAAGAAACGAGTCTTGGATAATCTTTCGTTAAGATCCTTAAGAACTCCGTCTGTCAAGCTGATAGGGAATTCATACACGCTGGAATCCGGCTTGTTATTGTTCTTGTCTCCTTTGCCCCACCATTCTTCACGATCGAGGGGAGGGGGCTTACAATCGTTAGCAAAATACCTACTCAAAATAATGGGAATTACCACCACTGAAATACTGACAATTGCTACGAAAACCGCACAATATGTCCTGCAACCCATTTATAACGCAGAAAAGAGACTTTGTATGGACCTCAATCCAATGTCACCATGCTGATCAAGCTGAACTATAGACTACGCGTGTACCGTTGCACTTACGTCCTCTCATTGCAGATATGTCCTCTGACGTAATGTGATACAGTGGCCAATCATATCCTGTGATCTATCGAGCGACACGCGGCTTGGGACTGGTTAAGAGACTCCGTTGCAGTTATGTCTTCAAGCAAAAGTACTCATTCAAGGGGGTCGGGATAAGTGGAAAACTTGACCAGTATTTTCCGGTAACTGATCTCAGGAAAACATGCTGTTCGCATGATCACTGCGAACCGGATCATTGGCCTCTCACATCATTTTCTTTGAAGTCCTATCTTTCCTTCGTTAGCGCCGTGTGATCGCGTCTTTGTTATAGCCTAAACGTGGAAGAATAACTTGCTGCGTAAATAACAAAGCGACTTTCGACCAAAAGATGCGTTATTGTTCACGCTTTATTTGCAGTCTTACTTTATTTACTGTCCTCATTGTTCGACTTGCAACTCCATTGACAACATTTTACACACAAGCTAAGACAAAAGCGTCATATCACAATTGTTTTATTTTGTTTAATAGTTGAAGATCATAGATTATGGTTCGTCGGCATGAAATTATATATTTTTGACGCTTCGCTGATCTGCAGGAGATGAGATCGACTGAGAGGTCAAAGTTGTGATAATTTGTCTGGGTCGCGTCACGAAGTCTTCCTTGAATCACAGAAGTTTTGCCTTTGGTTGTTTATTTTGAATATTGTAGGTTTTTGCTGTATCGCACTGAGCCCTCCGTAAAAATTTGAAGTAGTAGATTGTGATGTGATTTTATTGCGGTCCCGCTGATTTTAGCTGTTCTTTTTTTAGTACTGTTTCTAAATCATTGTTGGATTTATTGCACGTTTGGGTGGATTTGTCATAATTTACCCCGTTTATGACAAATTCACACAATGATCAAATCGAAAATCGGGGTAAAGTTGGCTATGGCAAGTCAGTAGGATATATTCCACCTAAAGGATGAATTTCACAGAATTTACCCCGTTTTTCTAGAATTCGCTGATCAAATGGAAAATCTGGGTAAAGATGGTATATGGGAACTTAGCGTGTTGGCCACTTGCGGATGAATTCGTAGAATTTATCCCGTTTTTCTAGAATTCATTGAAAAAAATGGAAAATCGGGTTAAAGATTGGATATGGTAACTTGGGATCTTTTTTATTTGGAGGATGAATTCTCAGATTTTACCCCGTTTTTTGCCAAATTCACTGAAAACAAATGGAAATTCGGGGTAAAGATAGCATATGGGAACTTCGGGTATTCTTCACTTGTAACATGAATGCTCAGAATTTACCCCGTTTTTCTCGAATTCACTGATCAAATGGGAAATCGGGGTAAAGATGGCGTATGGGAACTTAACGTGTTAGGCACTTGCCGATGAATTCGCAGAATTAATCCCGTTTCTCTCGAATTCATTGAACAAAAATGGAGAATCGGGTTGAAGATTGGATATGGCAACTTGGGATCTATTCAATTTGGAGGATGAGTTCTTAGATTTTACCCTGTTTTTCTAGAATTTGTTGAAAAAAATGGAAAATCGGGGTATAGGTACTTCGGCCATTATCCACTTGTAGCATGAATGCTCAGAGTTTACCTCGTTTTTCTAAAATTCACCGATCAAATGGAAAATCGGGGTAAAGATGGCATATGGGAACTGAGGGTATTAGCCACTTGCGGGCTGAATTCTTAAAATTCATACCGTTTTTCTAGAATTCATTGAAAAAAAAGAGGGAAAATCGGGTTAAAGATTGGATTTGGCACCCAAGGATCTATTCCACTTGCAGGACGAATTCTCAGAATTTACCCCGCTTTTCTAGAATTCACTAAGAACATAAACTTCTTTTAAAATTTGTAATTTTTTCTATCTTTCATTTTAAACTAAGACTAGCGAGCCGCACAAAGAAACACTTTTTGTAGTTGTAGGCTTCTTTTATTTCGGACGCGTTTCGTCTCTAATTGAGACTTCTTTGGGGAATTACTACAATTAAAGAGGAAGAATATATGATATAGCACGTTGTTGTGCTTAAGTTCTGAATTTCTATGGAAGTTAATAATAACTGAAAGCGGCGGTATAAAAATCTCCTAAATACAATTAAATTATTGCGTATTGCTTTATTTTGGGGGGCTAACGATTAGCGCTAATCGTAGAATGCACCGCTGAAAAAGACATGGAAAATCGGGGTAAAGATGGCATATGGGAACTTAGGGTATTATTCAGTTGTAGCGTGAATTCTCATAAGGGACTGGTCATTATTTATCGCCTGGGGGGGGGTCGGAGTATTTTTGTTGTCACATCGGAGCATTTACCTGATCCCCCCGTAGAGTATCTAGTTTTTTAGAGATCCCCCCTTATCGGTAGTGGAAAGTTTCATGATCCCCCCCCCCCCTTTTCTCCCAGCCACCGCGTGTTTGAAACAGAGCTGGCACGCAATTTGAAAGTGGTAGTGGCCAGAATGAACGAAGAGAATAGCAGTAATGGTGCTGAAAAAGGGTCAAGTTCGGGCGAGGATTCAGATGAATCTGACGAGGAGACTGTGCAAGAGCCAGTGGAAAGGGCTGCCGAAGATTCTGACACGGAAGCGGAACAAGATACAGCCTCACCAAAATAAACACTTTTTTATTTGTTGTTTTCATTCGGCCGCGTATTAAAATAATGAAAGTTTATGATTTTAGATTACGATTCTCGGAAACGTTATGAAACAATTTTGAGCAATTGTAAGTATTCCATTCTCAAAATCTTGATTACCTTTCTAATTTAGATCGTGCCTGAATAAAAACGTGTATGTTAGACTACGATAGCGATTCTTTTTTACAAAATGGAGGGTCTGTAAAAGGGTTTGGGTTTTGTGTCTGGGCTAGAATAGAGTTTATATAATACAAAATACAACTGAACGTGGTCTTGAATATATGGTTGGGGGTTTAGAGTCCCAGCGGCAAATCCTACCAAAGTATTTACAAATGCAATCACCCGGGGTCCCGGCGCGACCTAAAATTCCTTTCTTTTTGGTCTGATCCCCCCCCCATTATGCTTGTCAATTACGGCTGATCCCCCCTAAAGGTCTTCAAAAAACCATGTGATCCCCCCCTAAATACTCCGACCCCCCCCCAGGCGATAAATAATGACCAGTCCCTAATGTACCCCGTTTTTCTAGAATTTATTGAAAAAATATGGAAAATCGGGTATAGATAGGATATGGCAAGTCAGTAGGATAAACATGATAAATTCCACTTGGAAGATGAATTTTCAGAATGTGCCCCGTTTTTCTATAATTCATTGAAAAAATGGAAAATCGGGATAAAGTAGATTAGATGTGGCAGGTCAATAGAATATATTCCACTTGGAGGATGAGTTACTAGAATTCACCTCGTATTTTTATAATTCCTTGAAAAAAAAATTGCAAAACCAGAGTAAAGATGGCATAAGGGAACTACGAGAATTATCCGCTATTAGCATAAATTCAGAGTTTACCCCGTTTTTGTATAATTAATTCATTAAAAAAAGGAAAATCAGGGAAGATTTGACATGACAACGTACAGGTTATATTCCACTTGCGGGATGAATTCTCAGAATTTACCCCTGCTCTCTAGAATTCACCAAAAAAAATGGAAAATCGAGGCAAAGATGGCATTTGGGAACTTCGGGTATTATCCACTTGTAGCATGGATTCTCAGAGTTTACTCTGTTTTTCTTGAATTAATTCACTAAAAAAAGGGAAAATCGGGGTAAAGATTGGATATGACAACGTAGGATATATTCCACTTACGCTATAAATTCTTATAACTTACCCCGTTTTTCTGGAACTCATTGAAATAAAAACAGAAGGTTGAGGATTGGATATGGAAACTTAGAATGTATTCCACATACGGGATGAATTCTCAGAATTAACCCCCTTTTTCTGGAATTAATTAGAAAAAAACGGAAAATTAGGGATGTCCCGAGTTGTAATTTATTTCGATTTTAAGATGAGTGGACACAATTTAGCCCGTTTTCAGAATTCATTGAAAAATTCATTGGGCACGTTAGAATATATTCTTTTATGAGATGAATTTTTTTTTTAGAATTCTCTGAAAACAGTGGAAAAGCGGGTAAAGATTACATATAACAAGTTGGGATATGTTTCACTTGTAGGATGAGTTGTCCGATTTTACCCCTTTTTTTTTACAGAATTCTTGGAAAAAAAGCAAAAGACCGGGACAAAGATTGAATGTGACATATTAGGATGTATTCCACTTATAGGATGAATATTCAGATTTTATCCCATTTTCCAGAATTTACTCAAGAAACGGAAAATCGGGGTGAAGATTGACTATGAAAAGCTATGATGTATCCCACATGTGGGGTTAATTGTAAGATTTAACCTTATTTGTCTCTAATAAACGAAAAAAAAAATGGAAAATTAGGGTAAAGATTTGATATGGCAAAATTGGAAACTCGGAGTGAAGTTGGCATATGGGAGCTAAGGGTATTATGAATTCTCAGAGTTTACCCTGTTTTTCTAGAACTAATTCATTAAAACAAAGAAAATTGGGGTAAAGATTTGACATGACAACTAAGGTTATATTCCACTTGCGTGATGAATTGTCAGAACTTATCCCGTTTTTCTAGAATTCACTGAACAAATGGAAAATCAGGGTAAAGATTGAATATTGCAAGTCATGATATTAACCACTCAAATTGTCACGATTTACCCCGTTTTTCTAACGTTAATTGAACAAATCGGGGTAAAGATTGGATATGGAAAAGTTATGATATTATCTACTTGTAGGATAAATTGTCACAATTAACCCCGCGTTTCTAGAGTTGATTGAGAAAATGGGGTGAAGATTGGATTTGGCATGTTAAGATATATTCTACTTGCTAGATAAATTGTTAGAATTTGTTTCATTTTTCGAGAATTTCCACATTCAGTGAAAGGTTACCCTCGGGTGAAGTCAATAATTTTAGCTGGTACACTGTAGAATCCCCTGCACAAAGCCTGGGGATTATTTGACAAATATCACTGAGTCTGAGTAGATTATTTTGCTGGAAAAGAGAATGTAGCCTTCCCTATAAAATATCAGTTTATCAGTCTGCAAGTTTTGGTGTTATATTTCACCACTGTGATGGTCTGATTGTTGAAAAGGGTCTGCATATTCCTCACACCCTTGGAATTTAAGTCAATTTAGCGTTAAAAATGTTTTCAGGCAATGAGAAATTTCCCCAGAAGTCTCTGTATATATATTGACGGCAAACTATTGATTTATCTTTGCTTGACAAAAAAGTGAACATCAACGTAGAGGCCCACGGGTACTATTCACCGTCAGATAAAACATTGTAATAGAATAATTAAAGGGTTGAGTGCAAAAGAAGCCCTTGGTGACTTGGGATGAACTACTATCGTCTCATTCCAACATGGTGTCTGTTTACTTGTGGAACCAATAGAGAACTTGACATGACATCAAGAGTCACTTAGTAGGGCTTAACAAAAGACAAATCTATGTAAGCAAAGGATAAGTTTTAAGTTTCTCTTCCAAATATTTAATGTCTTCCGATCACATTGACGTACTAATATAGCTGTCCTAAACAAGATCATTAAGCTCACGTAAAAATAAAAAATAAAAAAATATACATTAAATTTATAATACTGATAAATCACGTGTACGTTTATAATTTTATAATAGCTATGTATATGGATTCGGTTTCGATATATCGCGCTTCCAGTGGCAGTTCGATTATGTCGTCATGAAGTGATTTGCAGTCGTTGAAGATTGTCGCTAAGTCGCATTCGCATTTTTTCAAACTGGCTGTCGCAATTGTCCCTGTCGAGTCGGGAGTCAGTAGCCCTTTGACTTGTTTAAATGAGGATTTGAACATCGCTTCTAAAGAAGCTTTTTTCTTAGCCAATCCTTCGAATTTTGCGCTCATTTCATCTTCTTTCGCTTTTAGAAGGTTCTCGCTCGCGCATCTATTGTAGACTGAGTTTGCATCACTGTACATGTTTTGAAGTTCGTTTATCCAGGCTTCTTCTTTTTCTGGAGCTTCATCGCCTTCCAGTAATACGATGTAATTATCGTGCTTACCTTCAACGTCGCGCCATGCTTTGGTAAGCTCGTTGAAATTACCTTCGATGTCGCCCATATTTTCTTTCTTTGCGACCGCAGTGAAGAAGGCATTCTTCTTCCGTGTGAACTTTGCCTTTGCTGCTTTTCTTTCCTGCAGGGCTTTTGCTACTTCAGCCATTACTTTCTCTTTCAGCTTTTGTTGACAATTGATTTCGAATGTAATGATGAGCGTACGATGCGATGATTCAAACCTTTTTATTGTATGGTTGACAATATATTGGTACGGTTCGAAATCAACTGATCCGTCCGTACGTCTTCACCATTTAGCAGCGAACTAGTTAATTAGTCTTAGTGACGTAACGCTTAATGTGCTTAATTACACTTTACAATTATCGATAATAGTTATTTAGCGATACAATTATTAATATTAAAGTACACAATAAACCTCTTGGCAATGTCAGATAACTCACTAAACTTATTAGTGAAATCTTACATTGTCAAGAGAGGCGTGAAAATGATAGTTATTCACTATCACTTCCTTTGCTTGATCTGCCGTTTGCTTTTCTTGGTGGGGCACAACCGGGCCGCGTCTCGTCGGCACGTACATGGCCAAACCCTCTACACTTGTGACACCGAACTGGAATAAAAATATAAATGAGAATGGGGGCGAAAAGATCTAATGGGGAAAGGAGGGGGAAGCACTCGCGTTGGCAAGGGGTTGTTCATCTGACATGTTGAACATCGAGCCAAGAAGGCCCTAATAAGGTTGAAAATACCCTTAAATACATATTTTTGATTGAATAGCCTACTCAAGGCGTTCACCCCTCCAAGGAGGCAAGTATCCTCTCCAAGGACACCTTAAATGTAGTGTAAACTGCTTGATACACTACTGTACAATACTGTTTCTGAATTTCAGTAGTGGATAACTGTTGTATTCTAGCACTGTTATTTTCCAGCCCCTCTCAGCTGTTCTCAGTTTCTCAGCAGGAGTTAACTGTTGTATTCCAGCACTGTTGATTTCCAGCCCCACACAGCTGTTCTCAGTTTCTCAGCAGGATTTACTGTTGTATTCCAGTACTGTTAATTTCCAGCTCCACACAGCTGTTCTGAGATTACTAGCAAGGAATAAATATTCTTTTCCAGTACTTACTTGTATTATCAGTTGCATACTATTCTTCCCACATTTCCTAATAAATGAAACTATATTTAGTGGACACTTCTATATCACAGACACTGGGGAAGGTTCTCAGAGAAGTTACCTTTGATACTTTTATAACTATAAAAGTAATACATGTAGCTTTCACTGCAATTTAAAGTGATTTAATTTTTGAAATACAGTTAACTTATCCACTAATCACACAACACCTATGCAAAGCATGTCAATTATAAATAACAAATATGGAGAGTTGCAAATTACTTTCAATACTTTATAGTGCAAGCAATGTGTTCCTTACCATCATTTTTCAGTGTTTCTTTCCATTTACAGACTCAAGTGGCTGTAATGAAAAAACAAATTCAAACAATTTTACCTCACTTCTTAAAACAAGAAATCACAAGACTAAACAAGTGTAGAAACTTAGACATACTTAGGCTAAAACTCTGATTCAAAAATAAAAAAACGACCCCATTGCAAAAAAAATTGTACCACTGTCTTTGATACCATCCTGTTACTCTACTATTTTTTTTTCACTTTTCTTTGCTCCTAATTTGTAAACACATATAATGCTTCTTCTCAATGGGAAGTGTCTTCAAGAAAACCCAAATAACAAAACAGTATTGGAAAGAAAGATAGCCAAATGAACAGTGGCATCGAATTAGAGCTTGGAGCAATTAACCAACATGAATGACTGCTACACCCCATTCTTTTTTCCCAGGTCTACGTGAACTAGATTTTGAGCACAGAATGCCATACCTCACCAAACATTTGCTAGAATGACTCACTTAAAAGTGTGCATGATTATCACCTCTTGTTGAGATAGCACACTTCACTTCGCTGTTTTTATTACTACACATATGGGGGCTTTGGTAAGATTGTGAAAAGGAGGGACAATTTAAACCTTGCATACATAATGTTGTTGTTTTGTGAAAAATTGCTTTCTACAAGTGGCTTAGCCTAAGAGTAATGGTAAAATGCACAGGTGCCATCTTTGTCTGTGAGTGGATTGAATCTATTGGGTGAACACCAGAAAAAATAGTATAGTCAAGGAGCTATTTTCTGAAAAAATTCATCTCAAACCCAAAGAACAAACAAAACTTAGCTGCCTTTCTCTGTGAGTTGTTAAGAAAGAACATACCAGCACGTTTAGGCCCTCTGACAGAGGGACACACACTGGACACACTGCTTTTAATCCATCCTTGAATCCTCCACCTTGGACAACCCTCTTGACCATTGCTTCGGTACTGGTGTGGATCCACCGTGGATGTTGATTTCAAACGAGCTTGATTCTCCTCTCTTGCTGCGTTCCCCTGCCTTAATTGAGACAGGCCTATACTGGTCAAAAATCAGGTCCACTCTGGTGTAGCTGTTCTGATGAAATTTACTGGTGACAATGTCTTGGTATTTCTGTGATAACTGGCCAGATGTTGCAGACCTTCTCTCTCATCTCTGCTCACCGTTGTGGCTTTAGCCTTCCTGTGTTCCAATGCGGTCATAGTTTTCTAGACCACACATCTCCTTTGGTACATGTGTCATAGCTGCTCGCTCGTGAATGGTTAAGAATCATCGGTCTACAGCATCTTCTTTTCTACTCATACCAACTGTGCCCCTCTTTTTCTTGGTTTCAAGGTCAATTGATTGTTCCAGGGCCATATCCGGCCAAACTTGCGCAAACGGTTGGTTAGAGCAGCTAACACTGTGGTTTTCAGCAATGAACTCTTGGCATGACGGATCTAACAACATACTGCTGCACAACTTCAGAATGCATGCGTAGTTGCTGCTTTAAGAAAAGTAACCTCCCTTGTACGAAGGCCTGTTTGTGTATGGCAGATGAAGGATGTTGCAATCCTCTGAATAAAGAGCTGCTCTCTGACAATGATTCTAGTGCCTCTAACACTGAGTGACTATTGTTGTTGATGTCAGTCTGCAAATTGCACGTACTTATCAGATCATTACCTCTAGGCACAGATACATTCCCCTCAGAGTTTGACTGTTAGCAGTATCATTTCCGATACAGATCCAAACAACGAACTAATAAATTAAGGTTTTGATCGATGTTTTACAGTCTCGATTCAACAACTCTTTAGTATGTGACACAGATTGGTAAAGATAGCAAATTTCTTAAGGGGTAATTTTCAAGACCAAAGCATTTGTAACAGATTAATATCAGTGGCTGTAGTTAGCACGTAACGAAATTGGAACATGTTGCAAACTTGCATCTTTTGACATACAAAATAACACCACTAAAAAATACCTACTGCTTTCAGTGTGAAGAACTGTTGCCAGTACCTTTCACTCTCATCATTTCCCTTTGAATTTCAAAGAAGCTTCTAAACCTATTGTTCCACATGAGGTCTTTAGTTCAATAATCAGAATCCACTCTCTGTACAGCAGAATACCAGTAAATTCCGCGTTTTTTAATTTTTGTCATAAATCAACAGAAATAAACATAAAGTTTGGACATTTTGGCAGATATGCATAGAATCAAATTTTTGTATGCTTTCATAGAAATGTCGGCAATCATATGCTTTTAACACTTTCACAGCATCCCTCTTTATTTCAAAGATTTGACCCGTTTTGAGGTTGTGTTTATTCCAGCCTCGTTTCCATGTAAACAGTGATGGAAGAGACATCAGCACTAATATTGTCTATTTTCTGGAGTTCTACACATCCAAATGTTTTTTTTAAGCATAATTCGAAAGTACATGATTTCTCTGTTGCCACATAAGATGAAAAGCCTGGATAAGACCTTTACCCTAGTCTCAGCAGGATTTGAAACATGTTAGGATCAACAAAACAAAGGAGACTGCTTTTTGACGAAAAATTGGTCATGTGACAATCACGTGACATGCTGTCGTACCATGTGAACGGTTAAATTGTAGGCAGGTACATGATAATCATTTTTTCAGAAGGGTTTGGGGCACTTCAGTGGAAGAAGATGAAATTTGAGGTCAATTTCTGTTTGAGCCTCGTTTCCATGCTGAGTGTCATATCATGGTATAAAGCCCCATTTATCTCGTTAGCGGTACCACAATTCGGGACTACATAGTATCTTATCTTAAAGAGCAGGTATTGGTCAATCAGAATCAGCTGTCGAACCTTTTCTGTCAGGTGGGTTGAACGAAACCAGTTTTTGTTGGGTCTGGCTCCTTGACAAGTAATATTCATTCAAATAGGCGGAGGGTATAGGTATGCTGTGGTTTAGTTTTATCCTTAGTTTAATTCTTTTACTTTTAATAGACTGAGGCAAAATTGATAGTGACATATCATCTCACCATAACTTAGGTTAGGAGCTAAATTTTATCTTTCTTTACACAAAATGCATTTTTCATTCGTATCATTAACAAAACCAAAGGAAAATGATGTTTACACCAAGGACAAAAATTAAGCACAACATATACCTTTTTATAACTAGTGCATAATAATGCAAGAAAATGTTTACAATAGAGCTTACCACCTCATCAGCACTTTTGTTTGCTTTGCTTTGCTGCTGGTTCTCATCCATGCCTGTATGAATGAAATTAAGTAAGGGTAAAAGGATTGGTATTTTCTACGCAAAGATAGTTCCAGAGAGTTTCTCCACTGATATACGGATCAACAAATGCTCACAATGAATGCCAACAAGACCTAGAATATAGACAGAATATAGAGAGCAATTGAAGAGTGAGTGTCTCCACTAAATGAATACACAACAGTTTGCTTGTCGTGGTATTTTTGTATGTCCTTTTATAAATAATTCAAATTGTACGCATGCTCTGATTGGCCATAAAACCATTTTACATGAGCGTATGTAAACACGGTTTCGTTCCTCTTTCATTAGTTATTTTATAAAAGAAATGTAAAATGGTTTCCGTGTTTACATAGCCTGATGTAAACACGCGGGAGGTTGGGAGAACACTTGATAAGCTGGAAACCACTCCACTTCGCGTCGTGATTTCCTACGCTTATCTCGTGTTCTTCCAACCTCGCGCGTGTTTACATCAGGCTATGTAAACACGGAAACCATTTTACATTTCTTCATCGGCATACGGTCGTCAACGAGGTTTTCTGAAGCAGACGCCATGTATAAGGTGTGAGCATTGGTAGCACTAGATCCACATATGCGGTAGTAACAACGTTTGTGAACCTTGGTGTCATGCCAGAAGGGTTATTTACTCATGCTCATAAGGTACATCATGAGCAAGAGCTAATAGTTTTTGAAACCCACTTTGGTTGAGTACGAGTCTGTGGGGCAAGTGTTTTAACCCTTTAACTTCCGTAATTTCTCCTTACAATATCTGTACAATATCAAACAGATAATTGATAAAAATAAACAAAAAATATCAATTATCAGACTGTCCGTTAAATTAACAAATTAACCTCAAATAAGAATTGTATGGCAGACAGTAACGATAATTACTAATGAGATCTTGGGAGTGAAAGGGTTTAAAACAATAAAAAATTGCTGTGCAGGGCAAAACCAAATTGAAATCTATTCATTTAATATTAAGGAAAACTGAATGAAAATTGCTCTTAGCTAATCAGATTTTCTCTTTATTAAGTTAAATAAAACAATCAAAAATTTATTGTAACTGACTGAGCTGGATCTAAAATCTTCAACTCTACCCTCACTTCTGTCAAGTGATACATATTTTGGTGTGGGAGCATAAAAAAAATAATCTTCACACTCATGTATATATGGATGGACTTTTTCTTAAATCTGGATTGAAAATTTATATATATTAGATATGAAATATATTCAAATTATTTCTTCATACTTCACAAACAATCTGTAAAATAAACATAATAAATAAATTGAAAATTCAAACTTTTTTCCCCAGTTTTTTCCTTTTCTACACCCAACCCTCCAACTCAACAAGTATGTATCTCTCAACTTAACATGTTTGAAATTCATGATCATATGGATGAAATATTGTGAGTTTTTGGAAAAGCTGATATGGTGCAACTTTCCAGTGTCAAACAGCAGCTGTGCTGTGATGATAATGATGATGATAACAACATCTTCTTTCAGTCTGATCTTTTTTGTTTTTTCCCTTATTCCATGTAATGTTGAAAGGTACATACTAACAACTCAATTGACTCAACATGCCACACTATGAATCTAGCCTTCTATATATTTTACCTATTTTTGTATCATAGAAATGTCTTAGAAATAATAACAATTAAAAGCTAATAAAACAAATCCACATATTGGCCTCTGGGTTACTGGTCAAAAAACATTTTGAATAACATTCCATTTCCACTGGCTAGTGTTTAAACATGTTTGATGAATGGATTACTGATAAGATTTTCTGACAAATATTATAATATAGTCATGCTTAACTCATAGTTCATATTCCCAAGGGATGCAAAATCTTGTTTTAATTGTTTCATTTACTGTAGCAACTTAGGTAATTCAGAAAACATAATAGTTCCTTAGACTATAAACAACAAAATGAATGGGTAAAAGAATATTCTAAGCTCAATCATAAGTAAAATCCCCAATGCAAAATAATAATGAATGAAAACTGTGCCCAAATTAATATAATCTTAAAAAAATAGTTTTGCTGCTGTTTCAACCTTTTACATCCATAAGGATATGGTAGCCCTTCAAGGGCCATTTTTTTAAATTTTTTTTTTTGAGTCAAACTAAGCATCATTATTTTAACTAAAGTTTCCAAGAAAATTTTTGATAAAATACATCTTTTAATTTGCCCATATATTTTCTGAACATGACTCCTCTGTGTTTCTTTTATGGTCTTAGTCTCCACTTTCATTACTACCGTGATAATTTTGTAGAATTGCTCACTAGCCTTTGCCCTAACCTAGCTAATTTATAATTTAAACATATTTAAAACACTTTGACTTGTCACTAGGAATTCTGGTTTTAAATAGGACAGAATCAGCCCTAAACTGTGTTCTCAGCAGTGGCATGTAACCATACACCTTCACAAAGAAATTGATACATTTGCTGCGTTCCTCAAAGTGAGTTTTATCATTCCACAGTGACACAGGACAGTTTGGGCAGGAGAAAGTCCAACGTGAAGTCACCTAATAAGACACAACATTACTTTATAACTAAAAGCTATTGAGTGTTATAGCACAGCTACTGTTAACCTTTCTACCAGGACATTATTATTCATATTCTTCTCACTGTTATCTTA
This sequence comes from Pocillopora damicornis, assembly GCF_964200805.1. NCBI lineage: Eukaryota > Metazoa > Cnidaria > Anthozoa > Scleractinia > Pocilloporidae > Pocillopora > Pocillopora damicornis. Next base: position 24,583,632 of record NC_142670.1, on the reverse strand, counting down.
TCATTTCCCACAATACTGACAAAGAGAATTTGTTTGACAATCACAAGCTTATTAAGTTTTCCATCACTTTCCTCATTCTCATGGTAACCAGTCAACTCGCCAACACCAACTCACCGATGTATAAAATCGAGTAGAGACATCGGCCAGTTGGTCATCAATCCAATACAACTTATTAGAATTAAACATACAGAAAAGTAAACGATATTTAGTAAAAAAACACTGGCGAACATTGGTGAACATCAAATAGAAGCTTAAACATCAGTGAACATTGGTGAACATGTTTTCTTAAAAAATCTGAGCGATTGACATGATGAGTCTTTACGGTGTTGTTGTCACACAATAACTCGTTCGCGTCTGAAGCGGATATAGTAATTGGTGATGTTTACTTTACTTTATTCGCCTTGAGATCCTTATAAACTTTGTTGCAAATAAAAAGAAATGCTTTTTACTAAAGATCTTATCTAGAAAGCCAAGTTTTCTTAAAAAATCTGACCGATTGTCATGATGAGTCTTTACAGTGTTGTTGTCACACAATAACTCGTTCGCGTCTGAAGCTGTTAGAGTTGTTGGTGAGGTTTACTTCGCTTTATTCGCCTTGAGATCCTTATAAACTTTGTTGCAAATAAAAAGAAATGCTTTTTACTGAAGATCTTGTCTAGAAAGCCAAGTTTTCATTAAAAAATCTGAACGATTGACATGATGAGTCTTTATGGTGTTGTTGCCGCACAATAACTCGTTCGCGTCTTAAGCTGTTCTAGTCATTGGTGATGTTCACCAATGTTCACCAATGTTTAAGCTTCTGTTTGATGTTCACCAATGTTCACCAGTGTTTCTTTACTAAATATCGTTTAATTTTCTGTATGTTTAACTTCTAATTAGTTATATTGGATTGACGACCAACTCGCCGACGTCTCTACTCGATTTTATACGTCGGCAAGTTGGCATCGGGGAGTTGGTCCGTCGGCAAGTTGACCGTAATTCATTCTCATGAGTTTCATGTTTGATTCAGCAGTGATGCTGTAAGGAGATATTAGACCTGAATCACTCTTAGGAGATAAAGGGTTAGGACTGATATACATTACATAAAATGTCTGCCTGTTTATTTTGACACCTGAAAGTCAGCCTACAGCTACAAAATATTTTTTCCAAGAGAGGCCCACAATGACATAAAACCATAAATACATCAACCAAATGAGTCAGCTATGTGCCAATGGAAAAAGCAGGGTTGCTACTGTCCTGGTTGAGCAACTTGAAATTCTAATAAATCCCTCAGCACAAACTCAACTCATCTGGTTACATACCTTTATGGGAGGTTTTCTTGTGATGTGAGAGACCAAGAAATTCATGGCAATGTCCTCGCAATTCATGTATTCATCAACTTTGTCTCTGATAATTTGTGGCATCCAATTTGTATATAAATAACCAAAATACTGAGAAGAAGAGAGAAATTGAATAAACATTTTCAAAATTGAGTGTTAAAAAATTATACTTCTCCTCTAGTTACTTTCTGCATACTTTTGGAGTAATTTTATAGTTACAATGGCCCAGCATTCTGGTAGGAGGTCAGCTCATATTCATCAGAGCTGCTCTGTGGATAATGTCCATCTACTTCAAGGTTGACATTGTCTTCATGCAAGGAAACACCAAGGATCACAACAGAACACATGTGTCATAAATGACATCATTGGCTGGAGAAAATTAAAAAGGTGGCTGAGGGGTCTATGCAAAAAACTAATTATCAACAATAATAGTAAACCAAAATCTTTAGGACCCTTTTGATGTTATATTCAAATTGTACAGGTAGGGAGGATTGATGGGGCTCAATTTTGGGTTTTAACATTTTCATTTCAGTTTTAGAGAAGACTTGTGATAACATCTTCAAGATTACAATGTACCAAAATGTATGAAACATAGCCTCTCTTTGGCACTAAAACATACTTGCACATTTGTCTACAAACATTATCTGTTCTGAAAAGCAAACATTTTTCCAAGAGCAAAATTCACAGAAAACTGTAGGCTTAAAACAAAAGATAATGTTCAAGAAAAATTTACCAGCATATCCTCAAACTAATGGAGGGCTATTGTGTTTTTCATCTTTCAAATATATTTTGCAGCATTTAGGAAAATATTTAATGTACAGACAGGTTTGTCTTTCCTTTGACACAACTACAAAATGCTTTTCCAACTTGATTGACCTTTATGAGGAAGACTTTCAACCCAACAGTAAGAATATATCTTGACTAAAAATTGCCAAATATTCCACACTTTAATTGGGGGTAAATTTAGTCACCAGACACAATCAGACCAACTGCATGTAAGCAAAAATATTTGAAGGACTCTAAATACAATTAATTACATCAGGTCTTGGTGATCTATCATTCAAGAAGGCTGCTATATTTGGCTAATTCGAAAAAAAATTGACAACAACAACTTGTTTAACAAAGAAATGGGGAAATTTGACCTGATGCAGCCTTTTCCCTAGCTGGCAAATCCAATATTACTTGTCCAGAAGCATTTCCTCTTACTCACCTTGTGGTAGAAAGCTGCACCAGTGAGTATCATAGAAAGTTCACATGAATACTCTGAACTGTACAGCCACTGCTTGTTCTGAGCATCCCAAGCGTGGAAACGTGCTGGGAATCCTACTATACAATCTCTTGCTTCCCTCCAAACTCTACAAAACAAGATTATTCACTTAATAATATAAAGTGAACTAACTTTTTCACACCCTGAGTGACAGAGATGCTTAAGAGGTACCCTTCTGGCAGTCAGTTTCACTGTTAGATGACAATCTGCATTATAACATGGCAACAGAAAGATGCTTGCTTACTGTCTCAAAAAATTCAGTTTAGAAAATTTTAGTTTGGAAACACTGAGCACTTCCATGATCTGTTAAAAATAAAACTTTGGTCACCTGAATCCCAAGAGTATTTCATCAGGTCGCATTTCTACATCATCATCAATAGAAAAAATAGCATCTGTTTCTATAACATCATAAGGAATAAATCGATTGTTCAAACTGTTCTTTGCTACTTTAACAACCTGTTCAAAACATAAAAAAAGATAAGTACAGCTTATTAGTATAAATGCACAAGCCTGCTATACTGAAATCTGATGCCTGTGGTACTATTCCCTAATAAGTGAGTGAGTATGCTGACATTCTGTGGTTGTCACCAAAATAAACTAAAATTATGAGACTGTCTTGTTGTTAATTTTTGGGTAATTGTGAAAAACAGCTCCCCCCACCGACAGTTAGCGAACTGTCAGCCAACTGTTGGCCAACAGCTTACTGACAGTTGGCCAACAGCTTTATTTCAGTTTTGCTGAAAAGATAACTTCCTGCAGGACATCTGTTGGCCAACTGTCTACTGACTGCCGGTTGACTGTCAGCAATCTATCGGTAAGGTGTTGGCAACTTGTCAGTAGAATGTTGGTAATTTTAGGTCAATTATTGCCTTGAAAAATTTATGATTTACAACCCATGATGATTGCATCGAAAAGATAAAATAAAACTCTGAATAGTCTTCAGCTCTTTTATGTTAGTTCAGCACAATTTCTAAGCTATTTCTCTCCTAACACTCACTTCAATTCCTAGCCCATTCACCATTGTGGATTTTTAACTTTGCCCCAATCCCCCTCTTGCAAGTACAACTGAGGGCACATTTCTAGAGGCACTTGGGTTTTTTACAACACTTTGTAACACCTGGAGCCACGATTATTTCTGACAAGTTTTCCCCTTACTTCAACCTCCACAACCTGGGCTACATCCACCTCATGGTCAACCACTTGGAGACCTTTGCCAATCCTTATAAAGCATACATGTGCAAAAACGCACATGTGTGCTTTCATCAGTTTTGTAAAATGTAAATATGGTGTCTAATAAAGCTATTTCACTGCCTGTCATTAACCTGTTGGTTACCTGTCAGTGGCCTGTCAGTTTAGTGTCCGCCAACTGTCTGCTGACTGTTGGCCGACATTGATATTACAACAATGAGACAGTCACTTTTTTTCCAAAATCTTTTTAGCTTTGACTGTATCAGAATCAGTGTATGTAGCATTGAGCACCTCGTGAATTAAATATCTGTCTAGTATTAAGCAATAAGCACTTGGTTACTCTCTTTTAAGCAATACTGATATAAACAACTGATAACAACTTAAAAATTGGCTGCCTGATAATCGCTAAGGAATAATTAAAATAATTCCATCATCAACTCACATGAACTGGAACCCCAATATCAGGCCATCTAAGGGACAAAGATGGCGGCTCAGGACTGTTCCACACAACTACTACTTTATTAAGATACTGCAACCCAACAAGACGTTGAACTGCTTCAATAAGTACTAGTTCCCTCTGATATGTCAAGATGACCACTGTAAACTGTTCTACTGGATGATTTCCTCCCAAAGCTTTACTAAACTCTACACCTGCCCCACCCATCCCATCACCAATGAGTTCAAACTCAGTGCTTGAATTCTTGAAAGGTGCTGATGATGGCAGGACTGGAGCAAAGGGTGTACTTGGATACATTCTAAATGAACCCGGAGGGTAATTCCATACATTATAGGCATCAACAATGGTCATTGTTAGATTCCTGATGAAAGTTGGAGACACTTGTGGTAAGCTTATTAGTGCATCTGGATCTGGAGGACTTGTTAGTGGTGGATTAGATTCACCAAAAACTGACACTGTTGGCAATGCAGTTACAGGATCAGCAGGAATGGACAAGCGTGTTCTTAAGGTGGCTAACACTGTCTTCAAAATAGCATCAGTTGTTGAAAGATATGTTTCCCATAAGAATCTTCCTTGGCGGCGAAGGTTTAAGATATCTTCATTTGTTATAGTTCTAAGTAAGACATTTAGTTCTGGTAGGCGAGCTTGAGTCAGGATGATAGCTGCTTTCCGCCAATCAATCATATCATGGAAAGGTAAAATAAAGTCATTGGACAATATGACTGGTATAGCTCCAAACTGTAAGGCTTCCAACAGTCTAACTTGCATATTGTCCCAACTTGAGCCAACATGATTTGATCCCACTATTAAAGCAAAAGTTGATTGTCTCAGTATCTTTGATCTGTTTTCATGGCTACCCCATAATAACCAATCACCACTTTGCTCTGAGCTTAAGAATTCAGATTTTGATAAATACAGTTCAATGAACAAGTCTCTCGCCTCTTTGGAGATTTGATGAAGTTGATCACGTAAAATTGTCATTGTATTAGTTAGATGATCTTTATGTACACCCTGAAAACTTAATAAAAATTTTCTTCTAGCTGGTAGATGTAAAGCAGCAAGATGCCAAACATCCCCAGTGCTGGGTCCATTTGATGGTGGTACAACAATATCAAAGCCATAGCGATATGTTCTATCTTTGAAAAATGTTGATTGAGCAATTAAGGCAAGGCCTGTGTTGATGCCCAGAGAGAGAATACTAGTAGAATCCCTTACACTTGTTCTTATGTGGAGAAGTAAATGATTTTTACCATTTCCTCTCCAGTAAGGCAGTAAGTGTAAATCATTCTCCAGTTCACTCTTACTCTTTGAATGCCGACTTGCTTCGATTGATCCAACAATGACTATGTACAAGCAAGCTTTCTCAGGTTCAACAGTATAATAGGGATTTCCCTTTAACAGCTGAAAAATTTCCATCCCACTTGAATCTGACAACAACTGGCCGAAAGGCTGTTCATAGACATACACTGGAAAACCTGAGCCAAATGGACACCTTGAGAAATCAAAGCAGTTGTGTAGGTGACAGTTTGATGCAGTACTTTGGTGAAGAAGTAAATCACTGCTCTCTAAATATGCTACATCTAACTTGTGCGGTAGTTTTAAATGTGGTAGTATTGGACAGTCATTAGCCCTTCTTTTAGCAAGTTTAATTAATTCAAGTTCTCTTTGTGCCCGAGCCACATCACGCTGATAATGTTCAGCTTGACTCCTGTAGGCTTCTGCTGTTTTAGAATAATTGGAAATGATTCGTAAAATCCTGTTCTTTTTACCTTCCAGCTCTCGTAATTCATTACCCAGAGACAATTTGATCCTCTTCAGCTCGTCAATTTCGTATTTCAAATCATCAATCCTGTCTAGAATTGAATCAGCCCTGTCAGCGGGTCTGTCTAACTTTATCGTTCGCGACTGAAAACTTTGTCGAGTCTCTTGAGCTAAATAGTAATGTGTTATTAGCGGTACCACGAGTCCAAATACCAGAAGGAATGCAACTAGTCGCCCGAGCGACAAGTCTTTCAGTTTATACATCAGGATGTGCATTGTAGCATGAAGTTATTCCTTCTTTCCACACGAAATAAAGTTTCTTTGTACACTGGTGGAAAAAACCTGGGGCCTCATTGATGACTAATTTTTTAAATGTGCGCCGTAATAGATCCCAGTTGTTCGACTGAAACGTGATATTCCTGTAACATTGAGCTTACAACCTTGAATTGCATTACTGCATGTATCCGTCAATCTTTCCGAAAAAGCAGGAATGAGGGCCCAATTTTTTTAATCAAGTACGAATCAAAATATATTTGAAGAGCAAAACACTTTCCCTTTCCAGTGAAACAGACTCAAATTACGTCTACAATCCAGGAAATGCCATCCAAGATCCAAGATCCGCTAATGCTCAAAATCAAATTGAAGTTTAAAGTTGCGAGCAATTCCACATTCTGTCGCAGTTTCTCATCAGATAACTGCCAGCTGCTCCATTCGCAATTTTTAAACACTAGCTGGACGATATAAACTTCACTCACCGACCACTAAGTGTTTGAGAGTACCGGAAAACAACGAAACAGACAATTTCAAAATAGCGCGAACGACGACGTGATGTGAAGGGCCGTGATAGACTGGTTCAAAGTTTTCCCCAGAGCGAGCTTGCGTGATTGGCCCATTAGAGATTGCTTGCTGTCAAAACTAACAAATACTCGAAACATTCTTACTTGCTGAGCATCGTTTCCTTTGTTCCACAAACAGACTGTTCTGTTCAACAGATCTACTTAAATAGAGATGAGTTTCCATTACTTTCTGCTTACAATCAACAACGGAGATTGTACATTAGTGCTGATAAGGGCTTTATGAAGTTTTGTTGTATGTAAGTATTATGGTTCCACTTTCGGCGGGTTTGGTTTGATGAAATATGTGATCAGATCGTTATCAGGAATATTTAATGAGTGTTCATTCTCTTTCCTCTTTCTTTTCCGGCCGAGATTTTAAAAACATTTCCTATGTGTGAGTTTCCAGAGCGTCTCACGGAACTACCCATAGAAGAGAAATCGGGTGAAGTAAGTAACTTGCTGCCCAGGCACTCCCGTCAGTTTTAGCACAGGAGCGTTGCGGGTGGCGAACGCATGGCATTGTTTCCATAATGCAAGCAGACAAAAAAGAACGTCTACACCTCAGATCGACACAGTTCGCGCCAGTCTCACGGTCGATGGAGAGTTCGGGAGGAGCGAAAAACGGCGCCTGAGTGAGAACAATGAGAACGGCAAGACACCAACTACCTTTCCGCACTTTGTGTAAAGGTCAATTTGGGAAGGCTAATGAACGAGCGGACTCGGCTGCCACGCCTCAGTTAACTAAACTGAATCAAGATCGTTAAATGATAAAGCCAAGAACTGAGATTTGGAGAATAATGAAATAATGCTTGGTGAACTTTCCGGCAAGTCTTCGGCATGTGTGCGGTTTCCGCTCATTAATTATTCGCCAAAATGACCAAGAAAAAGTTATGTGGCTTGGTAGGCAGACGCCATACTCCGCAAACAAACAATATTGCGACCTCAGAATGCTGCAAACATCTGAACCCACAAGAAAAACATTGGCAAAAACATTTAGTCGTCAAAGCTTCTTCTATTACGAGCCACATGACATATATATATATATTATGTGTGTGTGTGTCTGTGTCTGCGAGTCTGTGTGTGTGTGTTAGAACCAAGATTTAATTTTAGAATCAAGAAATTAATCTTTTCAGATTTCATGACATCACACGAAAACCAAGAATACGGAAAGTCAAAATCTCGAATAGAAAGCACTAAATGTTGATTGTTTCACTTTTTCGTCATGTCGAATTTAAAACTCAATAAGTGCTCGTTGCTGGCTTTGAAGCATTACTTTGCTGACTGTGGCTTAGTCAAGGGTTTTGTGAGAGACAATTTAGGTGGTCAGTAGTGGGTGAGTATTTTAGAACTAAGAAACGCCTGAACTTTGTGACGCCTCGTCACACTCAAGGGACGTGCCTTTTGTGGGGTCTGGAAATGTTCCCTCACAGTCAAACCCCCCGGCTTAGTCTGTCTAAGTAATCCGGCGGCGCTCCATTCATTCTTTCACACCGTCAAATACAGATTACAGTTTATGGTCCTCATGGAGGCCATGAAAAATCGGAAAACATAACGATTAATTACTAGGAAAGGAAACATGATGCTTCGCTGTAACTGGCTAGTTTTCCACTGTGCATTACGCAGATGGGTTCCGTTCGCGGTCTGCTGTTTTACGGCTCTTCTGTTGATGTGTTTCTGAATCATAGGTATCCATACTACTGAGATTTCTATTGCAATGTTATTGCTGTTGGAGTGATATCTCTTAGAGAATCCCCTCCATTAGCCTGCGTTAGTAACAATGGGGATCGCCATCAGTGTTCTAAACTTCGGTCCGATGCGTGTGTGTCCACTTTAGTGAGCTTTCTAAACACGGCCGGGAAAAGTCTTAAGCGAGTTTAGAATGTCACTGTCCTGCCTCTTACTTCTGTCTTGCATACACCTCCCAGAAAACCACACCAAGAGAGGATGAGGTAAAGGTGTCTTGGGTTAAGTTTGCAGCATCTTTCGGCCGCACTACGTCTGATCACTGCGTATTCTCCGACTTGAAAACAGTTCGTACGCCCTGCTGATGTAGGAAGGGGAAAAGTTGCTCAGACAAACCGTTAAAATTGGCAAAAGCAGACCACGGTGTATTCCGTGCAGAATCCTGCGCAGCCATGGAAAAGTAGCCAATCACAGCAAAGGTGATATTTATCCAAGTGACATAATCGCCTAAATAAAACTAATTGAAGGCAGACAAAAGTTGCGATCCACTTCGGAAGTGACCACCCGATGAGCAGTACTGTAATATGATTAACTTCTCACTGGGTTTTGGAATTCCAAACAGTAACCAAATCGTTTTGAATTGTCTTTAAATGTGCTTGAAATTCGGGGCAAGGACACTGCACAAGTAAAACCACAATACGCCATAACAGTTTCTTCCCTCAGTAGTTAGTTAGTTTTCATTATGCCAGCTGGCATGTAGGACAGCAACGAAGGTCTTCTACTCCTGGTTGTTCTGGGCCAGCTTGATGATGGAACCGCAAGTGTTTTTCCAAGCTTTCGGTTTTCTTTGCCCTGTACGAAGCCAGGTGTTCTTGAATCTGCCACAAGTGCTCTCTTCCTCCTCCCTTAAGGGGTCCAGTGGAGCGCCTCACCGTCGCGTAATGCTATTCAGTTCATGCCAATCAGGTCATGTCTGACCACTCTCTACCGCCATCTGAGGAAGATGGTTCCAATGTGCTCCTGCCGACACCGAACAAACTCTTGGTCGTTGGAGATAGTGAATAAAGGGGGTAAGTTACTAAAGAAACTGTGGTACTACGTCGGTGGAAGAGTATAACAGGTAATTTGGTGATAACAACTGAGTTGAAAACGTAAATTGGCCACCGTAAAGAGTTAAAAAGCTGACGTTTCGAGCGTTAGCCCTATCGCTCTGACGAAGGGCTAGCGTTCGAAACGTCAGCCTTTTGACTCTTTACGGTGACCAATTTACGTTTTTAACTCGGTTGTTAACACCAAATTCCCCATTGGAGTGTTTGGCCAAAAAATTTCCCTTTCGTCTGCGTTTGCACAGGATACCCCTCATCAGTGCGTTATGTCTCAATCATCCTCAGACTTAAGGTCTCAGTTGCTTTCTTAGCAGTTATCAGAGTGAACTTTTCACTCATATCAAGTGGCAGAGGCTGTTGAACTGTGTTTTCTGATACGTTTTCCTTTTCCAAGCCGCAAGTCAACGACAAGTCGTAATCAAACCTCGTGTCTGTATGATGCTTTGCACCCACACGGATGTTGATGGGCTCGTTAAATTCACTTTCTGGAGGTTTGCGATCCATTAAACTATAAAACTGTGTTCCAGGAGGAACTTTTTGCGACCAAAGTTCGACCTGGCTTAAATATTTTTCTGTGTCTGCGAGGCTACGATCAGCATACCCGCTAAACTTACTTTCTAAGCCTTCTATGCGCGAGACTCGCGGCCAATCCCTTCGGACACCCCTACAGGAGGAGTTTATGTTCCCCTTAGGGATCGAGGTGTTCTTTTACCGACGACTTTGTTGTTTAAACCCCCAAACTCTTCTTCTCTCTCTTCTCCTTTTGTTGGCTCCTGAAAAGAGAAGTGTATTCGCTCTATCTCAGGAAACATGGAAATTCTTGGAAAACAAAGAGGGCTGTTTCTATCGTGACTATTTTTTAAGTGTTTAGCCTCAGTTTTTTTAAGCTTACTTTTCCTTTGGAGTAATAAGAAACAGGACTAAGATACGATATGCTGCCTTTTGCAAGTATCAGGATCGATAGCTATAGCAGTTTACTTGTCGTGTTCCTTTTAAAGTAATAAATATTCGTTTAATGATACATTTCCCTTTACGACAAAGGGTTTCATCTCAGGATGTAAAAGTCACTCGCTATTTTTTCGTGATAGTTGCTGTTTTCATGTTTGATATCGTTGTCGTCGTCGTTTTCAACTCTCTTGACGAGATGAAGATAGGAAATGGTAGAAGGGTTAAACAGAGGGATGAAGGAGAATACGAGGTAGAAGAGTTAAGAACTGAAAAAGATAGAAGGAAGGGAAGTAAGGGCAAAAGAAGAAAGACTGAGAGAGAGAGAGAGAGAGAGAGAGAGAGAGAGAGAGAGAGAGAGAGAGAGAGAGAGAGAGAGGGCAGAGAGATAGAGAGAGAGAGAGAGAGAGGGCAGAGAGAGAGAGAGAGAGAGATTGATGGGCACTTTGGTAACCTAAAATAGGGCACTTTGGTACCTTCAGGGCACTTTCGTAACGTGGTGTAGGGCACTTTAGTAACTTTCGGGCCTTTTGGTAACGTGGTGTAGGGCACTTTAGTAACTTTCGGGCCTTTTGGTAACGTGGTGTAGGGCACTTCGGTAACTTTAGGGCAATTTAGTAACGTGAAATATGGCACTTCTGTAACGTGATTATTATCAGACGAAATCTAAATTTTTCGACGTTACACAGGTTGTTTTGGTTTTCAAAATAGTGGATTGCCGTATGAAATTTTACAGCTGGACAAAGACATTCCATTTTCAACTAATTTAATTAAAAATTGCTGCAGAATATAGGAAAGATATCTGTTTACAAGCAAGCCGTTTGTTATTTTAATGTACCAGCCACGGAAGCAAAAGAACCTCGTTTCAAGAGCTAACAAGCATCTGGTTAGCACGTTAACATCAATAGGTGACATCAGGGATACCTCTCTATTAATTTTAGCAGTGGGATGCAACCACAAAACAGTTCTGACTCAATTCTTGTTTTGTGATATGTCACAGAAAAATGCGACTTTTTAATCCGAGTCTCATTCAAACGAAGGAGCGCCGGAAGCTCAATGGTCGCCAGCGTTTTATCTATGGCAAAGACAATTTCCAGACCGATCCCAAGCCGGTTATGGAACCAGTTTAAATTCTTATTTAATTGTACGCATTTTTGTCCTATAATTAGACGGGTTCCGAAAAAAATATCACAGTTGTACCATCGCACCCCTCTTCACGGACGCCCCCTCGTTATAAGGGACAGGTTTTGTTGTCCCGGGGAAATGTCCTCATATTGTCTTTACATTTAACCCGCGTACTATGGACTCCTTTAACACGGACAGAGGATACCTTTATTCTTCTTCGGTGAACTGATTCTCATAAGCTTACTTCGTCAACATGGGCTCACCTCTGCTGTGCACTGTAATATCCTTTATTTTTGTTTTAATGTAGGTAACATTACGTCCGTGTTTACAACACTGACGAAAAATCATTCTTTAAAATATCTTCTGTTCTTTGAATGGCTCTTGAACAAATCCTTCCGTTCCTTGACTAAGTAACCTTCACAAGAAAATGAAAAGAGACTTTTTGAACATTTAAACTGCAAATGTTAACCTTAACTAGCTAAAAGGCTCTTGAACAATTCGTCCAATTCCTGGACTACTTAGCCATAACAAAAACGAAAAGCGACACTGACAAAATTTAACTTGAAAACGTCAACCTTAACCTTAAGCACCTAAAAAACTATTCATTAAAATATACTATGCCAATTGAAGGGTTTTTTCAACAATTCTTTTTGTTTCTGGACTACCTATTAACCTAAACATGATTCCAGTTTCTGTTCCAGTTTCTACCCCTCCGGCCTCATTCTATATTTTTCGCGCTTGCTTTCCTTTTTGCTCCTTCCTGCTATAATGACTTATTTAAGGGGTGAAACTGCCCAGATTGGGCTGTTTTAGGAATTTTATTCTGATACTTACCCACGAGTTTCTAGGCTCCACCTCTTTCATAGAGTTCACACGGAATTCTTCCCCGGGAATGGAGCACTGACCAAAAGCCGGCCAGTAGGCCGGTTGTAGTATTGTTGACAATACCATGCAAATACGTTATAAATATATATAGGCAGCTGAATGACATTTCGACAGAAGATAAATACCAGACAACATTAATCAGCATACTTTTGAGGAAACTGCCGTCTTGTACCAATCCGTTGGCTTTTCACAGAGTATTGAACTCAATTTGTGCTGCTTTTCAGTCCGATCGGAAAATAGCGGTTGCGAATCAAGCGTAACCTCTTATTACGCATTTTAGTACAACTGATAGACTGACCGTCATGTCAACCACCCCCACCCACCCCACTTGGGTATACCCCTATGAAGACTGTCATCAAATAAAAGAACAATGATTCACATGAGTTAAACGGGTTTTTTTTATAGAAACACAAATAACATGAATTGTTTTATTCGTTGGAAAGCCACCAGCAGAGTTATCAACAGTTTATGTGGCATACGTTGATCGTTACAAAAGTGCCCTAATTCTCGTTGCAAATATCCATCACTCCTTCTCGCCAACGGAAAAAACATTTGGTAACTCAAGTGCTGTGGAATAAAAGCTTTTTTCTCAATAAATAACTCAGACACATAACGTTTATTCAAGGGCTTTAGGTAATCATGAATTTGTTATCATTCAAAATTAGTACAATAGGGCACTTATGTCACCCGGCAAAGTCTCTTCCCTTCAAACTTCCAAAATTTCCCCGAAAAAAATTTTTCTCTAAGTTTTTTTGTGTGCCACAATTAGGAAAAACAATGTTGTTTTCATATAAACTGTTTTAAACCTCAATCGCTACAAGTTAGGTGAGAATTTGACTTTAGAGCAGCAAAGTTAAGTTTTAAAATGTTGAAAGGTTTCGAAGGGAGCTCTTGTCTATGACAAAACATACAATCTTACTAAATTTTTTTGGGCTGTGAATTGCTCCCAAAATATTTAGTTGTGGAAAGTGAGTGAATGCCCAAAATATGCTAATCGAGTCGGATATCTATCTTATCATTGAAAATTTGAGTTGAAATGCAATTAAAAAGTACTTTCCACGGAGTAGGGAAATTTTGTAACCTTTGAAATATTTAAAAATTTGTAAAAAATTGTTTTTGATACGGTTGACCGCAAGATTCTGACAGAGTGTTGTAGATTCTGCATAAAAGCGTTTGAAATACTCAGGACGATGTGATCATGTTATTTACGCAAGATATCCGAAAGAGACTTGAAGTTACCAAAAATGCCCTATTTTCAATCTGCAGAGAGAGAGAGAGAGAGAGAGAGAGAGAGAGAGAGAGAGAGAGAGAGAGAGAGAGAGAGAGAGAGAGAGAGAGAGAGGGGGGGGGGGGCAGAGAGATTGAGAGAAGAAGGATAAAACAAGGAGAACAAGAAAACGAGAAAAAGGAGATACGGAAAAGAAAGTAATAGAATAGTTGGGTTCTTCCTTTGCCCATCGGCTTTTTTTTACTTTCCTCTTCCTCTTTCATCCCTCACATCATCCTTCCCATTCTCTCTTTCTCGATTCTTTCCATCTTTCCATTTTCACCCGTCCTCCTCTTGCTCCACTCTTTAATCTAAGTAGGGCCGTACCGTCCCCCCAGGGTGAAGCGGAAGGGCGGATACAACGGGGGGGGGGGGGGGTTGGAGGGTACGGCTGCTATCCACTCTTTCAGGAGCCCGTTATCCGGACTCCTCCATCTTCCATACTTACCCTTTAAGTCAACCCTGTCCCGTGTCTTTTTATCTTCAGAAGCACCCCCCACGGGGTTTTTCGCGGGCGCTTACATAATGGCCAATCATAAGAGAGCTGTGGTCCTCAATTGTTCACGTCACATGCAGGCCGCACGAAAGTATTTCAATAATTGCGAAAAGCGCGGAAAGTTTATCATTTTTTTAGGGTGTTATGCGAACGTCAGCGTGTTTTCGCGGGATTAAAGAACCCCCCACATATCTCAGTTCTAAAAATAAAAAGATACGGGACAGGGTTGACTCAAGGGTGAAATTAGTATGGAGGCTCCGGATAATGGGCTCCTGGGTAATGGGCTCCTGACTCTTTCCATTAATTGTAATTTCTCCGCTTTTAACCTTCTCCCCTCACAAACTTGAATAAAGGGCTGTAAAAAATTAAGGAAGAGAAATAACTAAAAGGCGATTTGGTTTACCTTATACTTTTCTTTACGATTTCCCACAATCAAAAAATAACTAACCCTTTAACCCCTATGAGTGATTAACATTTAATTTCTCGCTACATAATCACTACTGAAGCAAACATTGAGAATACGGGAAATGACCACCCACTCAAGAAACTCTTGATTGCTGAACACATTTTAAGTTAGCGCATGTTTTGACTGTGCCTGCATACAAAGCCCTGCTAAATGGTCCACTGCTGTATCAGAGCCTTTAATCTGAAGACAGAAAAAAGGATGGTGGTTATTTGATCTTTTTAAGTACATTAAAGCAGTCATGAACTGAGCAGTGTTCGGTGTAAATTGTAAATTAAGAGAGGAAAGGGAAACCTTTCTTATCTCAGCGGCCTCCGGCCAAAAGTGATTTCCTAAAAAGATGCTTCAAACGGCCCATGAAGGCTAAAATATATCACAAATGCGTCTATTTAATTTAACTCTATTGAAATATTCACACCGAGATGTAATTTACATATGCAATTTTCAGAGCTTTACTCATAACCCTTATAGATTTTGTTCGTCTCATGTCAGCAATTATTAACCACGAACACATAGCGTGGTCTGACTGTGGTTGACAGTTTAGTCCAAAGGCCAACACACAGGTAGGCGGACACGGTTTTCAGCTCACACATCACGTGGAAAACTAGTTCCTTTCTCCTACACTTTTTGGTTTTGTTTAGTTCACATAGAACTTTTTCTTTTCTAACTCGACGTATCACGTTTCAGTAAACCTATCACAGATGATCATATGGCCTTGTTATTTAGGTTTCGACTCTAAAGATCGCAATGATCAGGAAGCAACAGAACAGAGAACTTTATAACGCCTGGCATGAAGTTTGGCACGTTTCTTTGGTTTACATACTGTACGTGTCAAAACTAAACCACAATTGATATAAACGTAACTGCCAAGAGATGACATTTTAGGTGTATTGGTCAGGAACTGGTTAAAAATAATCACAAAGTCTAGCACGTTTCTGTGGTAGGAAAAACTTTACGTGTCTGAATTCATGTTTAACCATAGACAGACCACACTGTGTGTTTGGTTGATGATTGTTAACACGAGACGAACAAAATCTATGAGGATGGTGAATAAAAGTACTTTGGTTAAAAGCAATTTCGTAAAAAAAGATGCTTCAAACGGCCCATGTAGCGAAAAAAATACCACTAATAAATTGATTAGTATTTCATTTCACTTTATTGAGATATTCAGTCTGAGATATAATTTAGATATGCAATTTTCAGAGCTTCATTAATAACCACCATAAATTTTGTTCGTCTCATGTCAACAATAATCAACCGCGAACACATAACGTGGTCTACCCGTGGTTTAACAAAAGCACAATCAACATCAGGTTCAAAGTTTGTAACGTGAGAATGTGCTGCTCTTTTAGTCTTTTACTCGCATCACCAAATTGAAGAAAAACAAACGGAACACGCGAAGTGTCTATCTTACAACCGTCCTTTAAGAGGCAGCTTTTTCAGCTTAGCTTGTAATTGAGAGAAATTGAAGAGGAGCATCTGATGTCCCACTTGAAATGAAAAATGATTAACTATGATGGATCAAAATCTGTGGAAACTTCCTCAAACGCATGCGCCGGTATCTTAACTTGTAGAAATACCTAGAGCTATAATTTGGCGTATAAATACTAATGTAGAACGAAGGCTACTGCTAACTCAAGACTTGGACCTTCTACAAACTAGTTGTTATAATTTTAATAGGGTCTGATAGTGTTACTCTACACTAAGACTGAAATGCTTGTCAAATATTTAAAAAAGTAAACAAAAGTTTCCACGTTTTGCTGCCTATTTAATCCTCAGCGATTAAATAAACGTGCTGGACGTCATCTCGAGCTGTTGTTCATCAGGTCTGCGACTGGCACATATCAACAAACGTTGAATCTAAACTGTATTCATTTAGGAAATTCACATACGTGACCCGGATCGTTTTAAATTTGTGGTTTTGTAAGATCCGGAAATTATCGCGGAACGTGCAACTTAAAGATGTTTCTTATGTAACAGCGGAGAATAAATGAGGAAAAATAATGGAAGCATAGAAATGATGTGAAGTTTGAGTGAAAGATTTCAAAGGGAATTTTGCAGAAAGAAATATTTATTTACTCTTTATCGATCGTGCTTGTTAAAGTGGCAATCCCACGACCCAAGAGGACGACCAGTGGCCTACATCCACTCGTCTTGTTTGCATTTGTTTGGACAAGAAGCAGTTTATGACTGCAACCACAGGATTTTGCTTTCGTGGAAACAAATCAGCTGAAAAACCCAAGCGGAAAGCTCACGTAAGATGCAATCGCAGCGAAGTATTTGCTTCACCTTGTTCGCTTTAGACTGAACAAGTACTATACCGAACTCGAACAAGAACTTTCAACTATTGGAAAAACCCTAGAATGAGAGAGTAAACAAAATAACATTATATCCTTGAAACATCAATGCAGCTCTTTAGTTTAGCAGACCTTCCGCCATCAAACCGGAGATTAGAGATGAACCAAATATAAATAAAAGGTTGAAAAATGAAACTATTAAGCCTCTTTTCCATATGATCGCCTGTATGTTCATCTATATAAGACCCTTGAGTCAGTGATCGTTTGACGTGGTTCAGGGGGCGATTATTTAAAGAGGACGGGAGGGGGCGAGGTTGAGCGTTCACCTTACAACAAGACTCAACAAAGGACCGTCGATTTTGCATTGTTAGTTCCTGAACATATCATTATTAGACCCAAAGAATGAAGGATCAAAATCTTTTTTAGGTTTTTTATGTGACAGCGAGAAGCGTGCTTTTCTGCAACTTCTCAATCTTTGGTTAGGGCAAAGCCGAACGCACAATGACATGCTGATAAAAAGTGATAATGAAGCAGGAGCTTTGTTTTCTTCTGTCATTATTTAGATAGTTTGTGTACATCTTCAACTACACGTATGCACACGATTTTAACATCAGACCACAATATTTCTTCCTAAAATGCTTAAACTACAGGCCAAAGCAAGAAACAGTGATCGTGACTATAATGTTGTATCCAGTAAAGACCATGATGCTGAGGTCTGTCACGTTTTTTTTAAGTCAGACAGACAACAAAGCGTGCTCTACCCCTTGAGCTGATATTGTATGATAGAGCAGTTTTTTTGAATAATAATTACGAGATCAATGGGCTCTCATTCATGTGTGGTGTTAATTTGGCTCTAATGATGATTTCGTTGACAAGCACGTATTCAAACGTATCTCCTGTTGCGTGAGCCCTATCCTTGAGTTAAATGAATTCTGAAAGTTTAACAAAGCTCGCTTTCTTAGCTTCAAGTGCGATTTAGAGAGAACAATGTATACTCAGGACTAAAAAAAATATCACCGTTTTCAAGGGTTCTTATCGCCTTGTGTATGAGTGCGGTTTTCCGCAAACACCTCTGTGGTTAAAGTAAAGTTGGTTTTTTTCTCCTTTACAACCAATCTTTTTTTCTTCTTTTTCTTATGTTTTGCTGGTGAAACTGAAACTGAAAAATCAACATATGATAAAAACAATTTTCCTTCCCTGGCTTTAACACATGAAAAGCGTGAAAGATCGTCTAGATGGTGGAAATTGAGAATAGACTTCAGCGAGCTCAAGGATTATGAATTTCAATTTCTGTTTTGGATCTTCTAGTTTGTATGCATCTAAAGTTACTGACGAATACTTTTTCAGTCCAATAAAATTATCCACCAAAAAGAGACCTTTCGAAGAGTGATGTTTCTCTCAATGGAATTGCTCAATCTAGGAGCTCATAATGGGCTCCTGGGAATTCTCATTTTCTTTCCTTTACTAGTTTTAAGAAGAGAAGACTTTTAACACCAGCAATTTTCTATTTTTAAGACAAAAATTAAGCTGATAAATGAATGCATATGTGTAGGCCATGAGCACGAGTTCCACACCCCTACATGTGACTGTCTACGATGAAAAAGCCGGCCGGCACTTTGTCACGGATAAGTTTTCGCGATTTACAAGCAATCAAAATGCATGGCGACAAAATTATTTCCCAGTCTTATAAGAACATTCTGACTCGAATTGGTTCGTTTGATCTTTGATCAAGGTGAGAGCTGGAAAACTTTGTAATTACAGTTTTTAGCTGGTGTCGCTGTGTACGTGCCGAGAGTACGTGACTGCTGCCAAGTTTAGGTACTATACATAATTATGCGATTTCATCGAAGACAAAAGAAACTCAGACAAAATTGACATCACTAAGAAAAGCACTGTTTGTCTCGAAAGAAGCAGTGAAAATCTGCCATAGCTCTAGCCGCCAAAATTAGAAACAACGTTGTGCTAGTTTTAGCAGAGAACTTTGCATAAACAGGAACATCAACTACCAAGACAAGTCATATGAACATCATCTTAAACACGTGTAGATTTTACACAATCGACCAATTTAGATCCTTGATTTCATTCAAGTGAGTATCTTACCTTGACATCTGATCGCTTAAATGCAGATTCAAAACCATAGCCCTCATCGATTGCTTTTCTTCCCTAAATTTTCATGTCGCCCTACTGTTTTTGATCGGAAATGTAGTGTCCAGTCTCTCGCTCTGTCCCTCTTAAGCCTGTGTTATTTTTAACTTGTCTTTTCCGTTTAATGTTTGGTGCTCATTTCGTAAAGTTTGTTACCTCTTTCATGCTCTTAACTTCATAGAAATAACGAAATTAGCTCGAGAAAAAAACGTAAATGTCATCCACAAGACATGTGATCTACTACACTAACCATGAGACCCCTACCAGTCGAAACAGCCACAATGAGTAATACATCACAATCAAGTTCTCGGATTACAATACTGGAAAAATACGTTATGTGAAGAGATCTTTTCGTATTAGGCGAGATGCCGACAAAACCATGTCTAAAGCTTGTTATCTTCGTTTGTCTAAAAAAGTACATTACAGAGACAAAGAACGACTAAAAAGTTGCTAGGAGGCAATTCACAAGGGATAGAATTTGTTCTACAATATCCATCCTGTGAACATCACATGACATCTTATCACTGACACTCAGAGGGGCCTGTTTAAGCATAACTGTTTGAAAAACAGTATGTACTCTATGAAATATTGCAAGTAAAAACCAAGTAAAACTGAAAATTTTAACATAAAAACAGGTTTCCTTAGCCTTTTGTTTGGATGCTTGTTTTTTCAGCCGGCGCGGTACTCTGTTTTCAAGAGCCGTAGGAGCTATTTTAAACACCGGCTTTATTCAAAGATCTGTTGTGCATTGTTTTGCTCCTTTAGCGGAAGGAACACACCTCCAACGTAAGCCAATCAAATCCAACCTACTTAAGTTGTTTACGACTGTCGCCGCATTGAAATATTTCCTATAGCTAAAAAATCACCCTAAAATGATGTATTTCCTAAACATTTATTCGAATTCATTCACACTGTCTCTGAAATATCTTCATATTGCCGAAAAATAGGCCGAAAATTATTGGGACATGACTAGAATAAATTATCAGTGTGTCTGGGTCATTACAATTTATTCAAATGTCATATCAAACCACGATTGATTGACGGAAAACAAAGACGATAATATTGCGAGGTATTTAAAGCAACCAATCAGCGATCGTATTACATGTTAAAGGGCAGAGGCCTCACAGGACAAAAGTTAGGATTCGAGATAAACAACTCCGGCGACAATTTGTATTATTATTATTGTATTAACAAGATGAAGCAAATGGAAATTTCACGTAAATCATTCTCCAAAAGTGCTCTCAAAGTTGATAATTTTGATGTTCTTGCACAGACAAGTCATTTCACATCGCATTTTCAACTTTCACCTCTCGCACGATTCTTTCGGCACGTGCAGTCGAAGCCGCATGGTTTATTGGCCAAGCGCCAAGTAAGCGATCACGCGAATGAGCGGAACGAACCCGGTAGCGGCCTCTTCCCCGCATTTCTGAGGAGTTGGTTTAACCTATTAATTTCACAATAAAATTCGTCCAAAACTAGAGTAGTAAGTGGTTAAAAAAATATAATTTTCGCTTCGCCTGATAACACACATTCAATGAAGGACTACATAAGCTGTTATCAAACCCACATCTCAAATTTATTGGAAATGCTTTCTTTCCACCCTCCAGACATTTCGTTTATACATATAATATAATAAAGTTTAGTTCGGTGCCAATACATTACCATGTTAGACACAAGATTACAAATGTTTTCTCTAGAGTATGTTATGTCCAAAAGCTGAACGAGTCGTAAAATATTTTTGCACCATGCACTAATCTTCGTCGAATTTTTTTAAATCAATGCCAAACGACCGAATCTCCTCTCTTTCCTCGCAGAAGATGTGTAGCACCTATCGACTGCGATTATAAAAATATAACGATTTTAATAAAATATTCAATCTTTATACACGTTTTCCATTCATTTTATGACACGCTAACCGTGTGCTACGAACAAGCTATAAATATATATATCTGCATGGTGAAGTGAATTATGAAAGTTTGCTCAGTTCTCTAGTCTGCAAATCGTACGCAAGCCTTTTTCCATCTGCATTGTGTACACCAAAGATGTCTGTTCTCCATTCCGTACACCTTTCGGCATTTTTTGCTCTCTCCGCGTACCTTGCGATGCGTGTGAAGATGGGAATTGTGCTGTACCCTGGATGGGCTGGTCTTGCCGCTGCTCGCCTTCGACGGAGGTAGGTAGGTCGAGAGACTTGTGATTGCCGAAGCATCCCAATTGAAGCGCGGATGTTGTGGCGAGCCGCATCCACTTGGTGATACTTCAGCGCCTGGTTCGGTCCACGGGTTCTTCACCATGTCGAAATGAGACTGAGTTGGTGTTGGTGACAGTGCAAGCGGTGTTGGGAAAACATGATCGTTCATGTAGTCGTCTTCTTCTAAGTCTATTTCGTTGAAGTAGAAGTCTTCTTCCCCGTCACTGTAACCTTCCTCAGTCGAACGTTTAGGCCTGAAACGCACAGAAAAAAGATAAGATAAACAGGAAAACTCTAAGATATTAAAACATTCCTCAGCTAAATTTGGCAAAGATAAAACGTCTGTAACGTCGCTTATAAATCAATGCCGAGGTATTCAGCTATTTGCTGACAGGACAGAACCGATTTCATAATTCAAAATTGAAAAACCGGGGCCATTGTAAATTGAAGTTGTTTTATTTGTGCATTAAGTTGAAAATACAATCTTCAAAAGCAGGCTAAAGATACCCATAATTAATACCGTTTCAGTTCACTCCTAACAGACATAACGTGATGTGGAGGCGAAAAAGAAAACGTATTACAAGTAAAATATTAAAGACACATCCATCCAAAGCGTGTAAAATAACAAAGCGTACCCGAGATGGATTGTTCGAACATGTCTGATAATTCCGGGGGCGGTAGAGAGGGTTTTCCCGCATCGCGGCCACGTACATTTGTACAATGTCTTCACGCTTGAACTCGAAGAGGTAGAAGTCTAAAAACGAAATGGAAATAAATAAGAAAATATGTAATGTTTTTTCCTTAAATACTGGCAATTACAACTACATAGACGACATTGGATGCTAAAAAACAGGAGTCAATACGAGAACCGAGAATTGACGGAACAAATATAGAACAAACAGCAACACGAGACGGATTCACCGTTGCGTGATTTAACGCACACCTTAGATTTTGCAACTCCACACAGAATCAACAGAAACCCCCTAAAAATACATTTCTCAACTTGAATTGAGAGAATCACAGTTTCAGTCAGCTTGTCCAAGGGAGTAGAAGTATAATCTAGATGCTGATGCAATCTTTTACGCCAGATCGGCAAAACCGCCAAATTAGGAGGGACTTCTGCTCAACTTCTTTTTCATTTTCAGTTGGCCCAAAAATTTCCCTACCTTTCTTTTGCGGGTGTTTTCTTGTTTTTGAATATCGACTCCGATTCCTTCGTCAACCGGAGAGGGTGGACCACTAAAGAAGAAGTTCGAGTCATTCGGGTGCACCGGCGAGGACGAACGGAGCGGTGAATTTCCCGGGCTCGAAAATGTGGCCATCTCGGATCCTGAGTCAGGAGTTGGAGGAAAACTAAGAAACATTTCGTCCGCTGAAAGTAGGAAAGAGAAACAAACTTACCACGAATAGAATCAGGCAAAAATTGGTGTGATCACTGCCGTAAAGCGGAGAAAAAGGACCGTATCGAGGAAAAACGGCTTTATGTGCCGATTGGCAAATATGTTCCGATCGCTTACGATCGATGGTACAATGAATCAAATAATTACTGGAAGCAGAAACTGCACACTTACTTTGATCCGCTTCTTTGAAAACCGGCGAGATTGACAGAGCAGTAAGAACAAGTGCAGCCATTTCTTCACTTCTGGTAACGTTTTCTTGTCGGTTGGTGCATCCACTGAAAAAAAAAAACGGCTTTAATCGATGGACGTGAATAACGAGCTAAGCCTTACGAATTTTAAACAAAGGAATATCACAGGACGTCGTTCTGAGAATCTTAGAAGTAGAAATAAAACTCCCTCCCATTAACCTAAACGTTTCCAAGAAGTAAACGAGGTACTCGAATACGAAAAAGCACCATGTGAGAGTAAATGTTCGGATTTTCCTTGTGGAGTTACAACTTACTCGTAAGAGTGTATTCCATGTGCTCTCATCTTGCAGGGTACCGGGCTCGATACGAATGAACTTGTACCGTTGCTACCTTTGAGTTCCATAGGCACTGAGGAATACCGTTGCCCTTTCATCAGATGAATCTCACTCGGTCTCACAGCGACAATTGTTTCGTGTTGGTCCAAAATTTGAACCAAAACTTCGTTGAACTCTGAACGAATCTTAAGTACACGGGCCCCAACTTCGCGACTCTTGTACGTGATGTAAACATGTTGACCAGTTTTTAACGAGGAAGCTCCGATGCTTTTGAATCCTGGTCCCACAATTTCTCCTTCATCCACTTCAGCAATGTAGTCGTCTTCAAACAGAATGGTGTAAGTGTTTTCGCCCGTAGGTTTGCTTTTGACCGCCTCAATTATCCCGGAATAGTAGAATCCATCTTTCCAAGGAGCGCAGACACGAACTCCAAGAAGCGAATTTTTCGGTCGCCTTCTCGACAGCAGCATAATTTTCTCCCTATCTTCCGTGAAGTGATTCGCCTTATTTTGATCAGAACTTAAATAATTTCGCCCGAAAAGTCGAAATCGGTAAACACTTATCCGAATTAGACACTCGCCGAACGAAAATGCTTTGTTGTTGTTTTTACGGAGGACTTTTGGGGGGCGGATGATGGGAGTATACCGGCTTCCAATCGATTGGAAAACTTGATTTGTCAATTTTCCCAACCAAATACTATGCAATCTTTCATTGGTTGTATAAATTTTAAGGAATGTGTGATTGGCTAATGCAAGTTGCTATTTTTGAATCAATTCAAGCAGCTTTGTTTACATTTTGAGCTTTCCGAAGTATCTCAGTCACGTTCTAAACTTTTGCTACGGGCAATCGTTCCCTCTTTGTTCTACCTCGAAAATAAGTTCAATTTAACTACGAAGCGTCTCCGAACCGAACAGGTTTCGAAAATCTGCCAGTCCTGAAATTGTTTTCTAGTGAGGAAAAAATGCTTTGAAAGCGGACCCGAGCATGTGACATCAGTTACTTTCTTCGCTAGACATTCAAAGAATACCCTGCTGTGTGATTGGTCAAAATCAGAGGGGAGGTGTCAAAAATTGCAAAACAAATCGTACTATTGGTTGACAGAACTGATCTGTCACATATTTGGCCGGCACCTCGGCGCCACAGCAATTATTTCTAGTAGATAATGTCAAACTAGTCTTGCAAACATTTCAGGTTTTCCCGACTGTTGTTTGAAAATCAAAACTTGCAGTTATTTCTGCATGAAAACAATAGTATTTTCCTCGTTAGTTGCACATCATTTTTCCGGTTTACCTTAACTCCTGAAATAAGCTGCTCGCCTTCCACGAAGGGTTTTGTGAGATCTTTCTGGCTGAGGACTGGCGTGTTGATCTTACATTATGGAAAAAAATTAATCTTATTTTAAGTATAAAGCTTTTTTTACCCCTCGAAAACATATATTGGCCGCACAAATCAAAATCCGAGGCAGATATCGCGATTTCTGAGTACTAAACAAAATACCTTAAGCTGTTCAGAACACTAGATATTCACAGTCTTGAAAACCACGAAAATATAAGTATGTTTAAAATTTCTCATATATTAACAGTGAAATACCAGATGTTTGAGTAAGAGATATGAGCTCGTCTAAAGCGAGAGGTATCAATTTTCGAGCGAGCTTCAACCCATCTGAGCCGGATAATATGGCACGGGACCAAACGAGAGTCAACCTTTCCCTGAGGGTGTGAAATTTGACACGATATTCCCGTAAGAAGGCGAAGGATGAAGATTAAAACCTAACTGACAACCAAGTTTCGGGAAGTTGTAAACACTCCAAAAGAGACAATGTAAAAGGAGAACCTGAACACGAAGCAGATGTTGTTGAGGAAACATGCCTGTACTCAAAACAATAATAACCTGTTATGCTTGCATCTTTTACGAGGCTAATATATATTTTGAACAGTACAGTGATGCAAGTATGCTTATCAAGAGCCATCTGTCATAAATCAACCGATATTTCCTGGTGATTTCAAACGGATCGTCTCACATAGTCACGTACCAGGTGTAACTAAATTATTTCAAAGCAGTTGTTTACTCCGCGCGTAATGGCAAATTATGTAAATTACACCGAGCGACACCAAATCACAATGGCTGCAAGCAAGCAATTATTTAATAATGATGACAAGCTAATTGAAGCAAAAGTTTAGAACAAATGGTTTACAACGGAAAAGTGCATTTGTTGCAGATAATATTGACGCTCTCAAGCAAAGGATAAGATGGGAATCACGAGATTAGAGTTAAGCTCATTTTTGCTTGTCACCTTTTTGTGGGGTTTGTCACGCGAATAAAAACAGTCAACTTTACTTCACAATGATAATTGCAGATGTGGAAAAGCACAACGAACGTATGTACTGCAATTTGAATTGTGTTTGATTCAGTCGCGCATAAACTGGTTATATGGGCTTGCATGAGATCCAAGATATAAAAAAAAAATGCCAAAAACAAAAACCGAAACGAAACGATACAATGAACAGAAGAAAAAAAAAATGGTCGGCTCTTGAACTGGCTTGCATCCAAAGTTGCTTTTAGCAAAATAATTGGGATCAACAACCGCGTCACGCGTAACGAGTGCGTAGGAACATTTTTGTGGGTGAAAAGAATCAGTGCCAAGTATTTAGTGAATCGAGGACCAAACACAACGGGAGGAGGAAAAACTTATTTCTTGTTCATAACCACTCAAACAGTAACAGGTAATCCAATAAAAAGTCCGTCGTATTGAGCTAAATGGGTCAAATTTTCCTCGCGCTTCTGTGGCGTGCGTGCTCTGTATTTAGGGTAACCCTAAGCAACGTTTATTAGAAAGATTGTGATAATTATTGTTGTCTATAATTTATCTTTCTCGAATACAAAAGTTTAAACAATTCATGAGACCTGTTTTTATTAAGTTAACAACGATAAACTTGAATATTTGTAAATACCACGTATAATAAATACTAGGGCGGAGAGGCGGGTGGGAAGGAGGTGTGTAAGAGACGCCAGCTTGTCAAAAGAAGATTGGAATGGATTGAAGGACGGGTGGAATTCAGAAACGCTACACTTACGAAGGTCAGTCAAGGTCGTGTAAAAGTAGACCGAGACCTTGATGTCGAAATAGAAATAGGGATATTCTTAATTGAAAAGGGACTGTTTTAGATATTTCAGTGATAGTTGCCAAGCTACTTTGACATGGGAGCATCATATTTTCTTTGAGGTTTTTGTTGTACGGGTTCTCGCCTTGATGGAACTCGAGATTTGGAGAGAATTAGAGACTGGAACGGTTCGCGTTTTAGGCTTTAGCGGGAGAATAACATGATCAGATTAATATTTTAAATTGTTACCAGCAATGTTTTAATCGACAGTCACTGTAATAACATTACAAAATCAACAGCACAACAATTCAAGCTTTCATCTCTATCACACTCGAGATCAAATAAGATAATCTGACAAGAGAAGCAGTAGTTATCTTCATACTGTATATCGATCAAGGAAAGGTGAATACTTAATGTTGTAAAAGCACGTGAATATTTTAATTAAGAAGCCTGAATAAAGGAACCTGAATTACCAGTCACAACAATAGTATTTTGGACTAGACAAACATCGAAAGGAAAAAAGGTAAAGTGACAAAGATAGTCTAAAAATAGTCTTGGCCTCAACAGATTAGAGACGAACATGGATATTTTGGTGTAATTTAGCACCAGTACACAGGTTAGAAATATATTTCATTTCAGTTATTCACGTGTAAAATCCTTGAGTTGACATTGGTCTTCCGTGTGTATTCTATTTATAAATCTAGCTTAAATTTCGTAGTGCCAAAATACAAAAAATACAGTAAATCACTTCAATGGAGAGAATAAACAATTCAGGGTTACTAGTTTCAGCTCTCAGAGCTGCAAATTGTTTTCGAGGATGCATCACAGCATGGGACAGAAATACCCGAGAATTGAAGGCTGACCTGAAGGTTTCGAGAGGCCTCCAGCCTTTGTCTCCAGATAACATTTAGGTGTTATGAGAAGCCTCGAAGCTATATACTAAGGCCGAAGTAAATTTCGATTCCCGAGATAGGAATTTGGTTCAAACAGTAGCTGAGTTGGTGGTTCGTTCGTGGTACATGTAGTGCTCACGTTCAAAAGCGGGTGAATTCTCAAAACTTAGTTCAGGCTTACACTTTCTAAAATTTTTTTCAACTGCCGCCGTTCACGTGTGATGAACGATTGGTCTTTAATAGACTAATGTTGTAATCAAACAGCTGGCTCAAACCAGACTTGTTTAGACTGCAAAAGCCGACATTTGCGGTCGTTCGAGAACCTTTAGAACTGAGGTCTCGCCAACCATGTATTTGCTTAAAAATAACTAGCAGCAAATCGTCACTTGTCAGGAGAGCCATACAGACGCAAATTTAAGGGGCAGCTGAGTTATGCTCGCACACCTCAGAGGAATGATCAACACACACGTTTTAAAACTTGGAGAAGAGACAGTCATTTATTAGCCTATTACTTAAGTTACAATCTACCCTTTTGATAGTATCAACTGGATCAGATTAAAATTCTGGATCAACTCTGTTTTTGCTTTGAAACAAGGAAACTGTCAAGGAATTAGAGAAATCAAACAGTCCGAGTTTTAATACAAAATTAAGAGAGAGTTTTCTGTTATGCGCAGCTCTTTTGTCATTTTGAAATGAGGTATGGGAAGTCTGAAGACGAGGCAATTTTGGTCTTAAACGATATAGGGTGTTACTGAGAATGCAGGACACCCCTTAATATTAGTAGTAGAATATTACCCGGACAAAGCTCTTATGTAACAAATGAAACCTGCAAGTACCAAATCTTTTCAAGTTGTAACCTAAGTTGGTATAGGTTAAGAGTGCCGCGGATCAATCTCTGTCGTAAAAAGAGTAATGACTCCTGCAACATTTCTGTAAAGGGAGCTTTGCTTGGCAATGGTAGGGTTTTAAACAGAATTTTACGGTGAAGAGTTTTGCCCTTTATTTGTACCACGTGTCGACCAATGCTGGCGAAATTTCACTCTAACCTGGGTAACTAATCTCTACAACGGAAAATTACTGAAGCTATGTGCATCTTAAAATTCACAGGAAGCTTTAGGCGGAGAAAGATCATAGCGTTTTCTTACGACTAGTGGGATATGGGTACCCCTATGAAGAATAAACAGCGGGATGTAAGAAAGTCAATTACATTTCTGATTATGTAATTTGATACCCTTTGTCTTTCATTGCAGTAACAGAAACAGGATTAAAAAGGGTTACACCGAAAACTCTTCATAAACTTCTG
>NC_142670.1:23594981-23604981 GCF_964200805.1 Pocillopora damicornis | reverse complement strand
ATTTGTTGACCTTTGTTACCCTGATAGTAGCAGTATGCAGGACGGGTGTTCGATATATGAACTTTAATATAGTATAGAAGTCTATAGTCATATAGAGTCTCTGTGGCTAAGTAGTAGAGCATCGGAACACGGAATCCGGAGGTCTGAGGCTCGATTCCTCGTGAGGACTCAGAGTTTTTCTTCGTCCCACGCCCGAGACAAGATGAAGAAACATCTTTATTTATTCCTTTACCGAGCCCAAAATCTTACCATCTTTCTTTTTCTGTTAACAAAACATGACGTTAATGACATTGCTGCTCCTAACAGTTAAGAGGACGCGTATCATGCATGAACTTCGGAGTGGGCCTTGCCCAACACAGACTCTCTGTGGCTCAGTTGTAGAGCATCGGAGGGCGGAGTCCGAAGATTTGAGGTCTGAATCTCATGGGGACTCAGAATTTTTTCTTGTCTCACGCTCGTGACGAGACGGAAAAATTTCTTTATTTATTTCTTTAGCGGGCTCGAAATCTAACCATCTTTCTCATTGTATTTGTTACCCTGTGGGTATTTTCGAAATTAGTCAAAAGGTTTATGCATAAGGTGTTTTATGGAGAAGAAACCCAACTTCCTTTTACTAGAGGGACGACGTTTCTAAAGAAATTTTGGTGCTGCGTGGATGGGAGAGTATCAAAGGGTAATTTAGTTTTAGCAACTGAGTTAATAACGTAGATTGGAATCCGTAAAGAGTTTTAAAGCTGACGTTTAGAGCGTTTGCCCATGGTCAGAGCGAGTAACTACGGGCTAACGCTCGATTTGTAAGCTTTAGCCTCTGTACGGTGGCTAATTTAGATTATCAACTCAGTCGATAATACTTAATTACCTTGTTGCCTCCCTTACTTTCTGCTGAGCATCATTTGATTCTGGATGTGAAAATCATTATGAAGTCCATGGAAAACCTACGAGTACGACGGGAATGACAAAGACTAGCATATATTCAAGTTTTTTATTTCGTCTCTATAAACTTAGGGTGCATATCTTAAAATCTCACAAGTCATTTTTATGAATTCTCGATTTCAAACAAGGCCTTTACCAGGACAAGCATTCTTTTCCTTCTTCGTTCTTGAATCGAAGAGAGGAACCTCACTAAAGTTAGAGTATTTTTTCCCGATGTCATAAGTACATGTATTATAAATGATGATAGAAAACGTATTTATACATCGCCAAATCCACTAATTGTCCATGGTGCTTTGCGTTAAGATCATTGAAAAAAGCTAAAAGAAAGGGGGAAAAGAGAAAAAAATTTCTATATCTATATACAGGAATAAACAAATTGAAAAAATTCTGAGTTAATTAAATATATTTATCATCTAATAAAACTAAAAGGAGTTATGAGCTTTTTTAAAAATATACGTTTTAAAATGTCTTTTAGTCTCACTTTCGGGGTCGCCAGGAGGTGTTGAAAAGAGGACAATAGTGTCCGTTTAGAGGTGCGATAATTAAGTGAGTCACTGATGCAGCAAGGCACTGCTCCATTAATAGCTTTGTAGACCAATGAAAGAATTTTATAAACTATACAGTGACGGACAGGAAGCCAGTGAATCTTTTTTTTTTAGGATTGGGGTCACACGATCAACATCCTAGTACGTGTAACAATTCGAGCTGCTGTATTTTAAACGGATTGCAATCTTGAAAGTAGATGCTTAAGTAGACCATATAGTAGTGAGTTGTAGTTATCTAATATTAAAGTAATAAAGGCATGAACAATAATTTTGGCACTCTCCTCTTCAATTTACTTTGTAATTTGGGCGACTACTCTAACATACAAATCATACACTGCAACACACGTTTTCTCGTACCCATTATCGCCATAACCCCATCTGAACAAGTCCTCACAGTACCAGATTTGGAATTCTTGGTTCGTTTCCACCGTCAGTGGGGTAGAGAAATTATCAAAGAGCAGTTGTAGCGATTCGGTTGTGGCCCTAGGCAGGCTGTAAAACTTGCAGCCCCAATAATCTGATAGGAAATCACTCTTTGGGAGAAGAAGATTACGGTTTTTGTCAGTTATCAACGTGGCCATTTGGTTGGGAATGAGACGGTTCCAAAGGCATCCCCATTTGGATTGATAGCTTGGGTTCGATGAATGACAGGTCACGTAACCGGATTTGTACGTTAATTTGAATGTAATGATGTTACCCGCCTTGGCAGTTCTAAAGAAACCATACGAATCATCTCTTGCCCCAAAGCAAACTGTAGATGGCGTCATCTGTATCCATCTCACTGTTGGGAAAAGAAACAGCATATATATCATGAATTGATTTTGAACAAAAGAATGTGAGTTGGGTAAAAAGAATACACGGCTAGACATCCAGCCGCTTAGTCAGACAGATGGATAGGAAAACAGGAGGGACAAAAGGGGACTCAGACATCTGGAAGAGCAGCAGCTGAATAAGACTTACAGTTGGATTCATCGAAAGATAACTTGAAGGGTTAGGTAAAGTTTTTCATAAAAGTATTTCACCAAATAAAAAATGTTTTTTTACCGACCGTTTCTTTCCTCGCAATTGGTGCCCTTGTATTCAGGTGGACAAAGGCATCTGTAACCTTTGTTTGTAAATCCTGTCTGAGAGGTGCCATCATGTTGGCAAGAAGTCAGTCCGCATGTGTTCTGGTGTGAAAACGAGATTTAAAAGCAGATATATGCCAATTGAAGTGGTAAGTGGTAATGATACTTTGAAATGAAAATTGAAATGTCACATGAGATCCAATCAACCAAACAACCAGCCACGCACCCCGTCAACCATACAAACCAATTGCAAAAAAACATTGCACAACCAGCCAAACAACATATTAGTGAAACCACTTACCGTCGAAACATTTACAAGCTAAACAACCCGAAGTTGAGCTTTATAACTTTGTATTCTAATCTACCAAATGACGAGTAATTTTATTCACTTGGCCATGATAGAATACCAACCAACCATCAAAAATCACCAAACTAAGGAAAAACACAAATAGGATAAGAATGTACTCACCACTGTTCCTTTATATCTGTAGTTTGTCCAGGACTTGAGATCCTGAGGATGTTCGTTGTGTGTGGAATTATTCAGTTCGCATTTTGTGATTTCTGGAAATCCGCTGGCCACTAATACGTTATAGCTGACGCAGTTGGGTTCCATGTAGCATAGAGCTGAGCAGAAGTCTTGCACAGAGGACTCTACGGTTCGTATCAAGTGGTTTATGAGCCGTTTGCCAGGAAAAGCAAGAGAAGATGTAAATTCCATCGTGCGACAGAAATCTTTGGGAAATTGAATCGGATCTTGATTAGCACCATTTATGGTTTACATCTAGACAGGTAAAGAACCAGGTGCGTTTTTGAGGGACTAAGCAAAGGCAATGAAACTTACGAGTTGTATAAGTAACAAAACATAACAGTTTCGCCTCTCTCTCCTCTACGATCATTCATAACCATTATAATGTCCCCAAATGATTTTGGTCCTTTAGCGGCTTTATTTTGGCACTAATTAGTCTGTAGAGTTGTGATCGGACAGGGCAATCGGACAGTCAACTGTATCGGACAGTCAATTTAACGCCTGTAATCGGACAGTTAAGGCAGCTTATCACATTAAGTCCACTCCTCCAAATCACCCAATCACAGAGTTGATTGTAATAACCGTAGCAAAAACCACTTACCCCACAAAACAGTGTCTCTACCGAAGATATTTCCTCAAATACATGTACATGTATTTGTTTTCTTCTTAAATTGTAATGGTTATGATCAATCGGTAACGGGACTTTGCGTCATCCAATTCGATCTTCAATTATACTTATGAGTGAGCGAAATTAGACTTCACTCTGTTCTATTACAATTATAAATTAAATTTACTTGCAACACTATAGCAGTATGGATATAGTTTACGATTAAGAAAATTGGAGCACAACACACTGAAGCGTGTATTTCATTAGATATGAGAATTATTTAAAATTAAAACCATTTCTAACGCGTCTAGGGAATTTTCAACTCCATATTTTACTTGGTATTGAATATATTTTTGAATTCGCTTTTGCTAATGTGCATCAATGAAGACACACATCTCTGTTTCTTTGAAAGATCGATTGGGAATTTTTAGCATACCGGTAATTTGATATAATCGGGTGATGGCCTAATTTGAAAGAAACAACATTCCAGTGTTGATCTTTACTATAAGAAGCCAGTCTGAGTTAAACCCTCTGAATTTTTTTTTTTTTTTATTGAGAGGGCTTTTTGATATCCTTGATTTGGTGATCTCACTAGTTAGTTCAATTCATGTGGATGACACGTTAAGTCCATGCCAGCTGTGAACTTTAAACTTTTGCTTAATTACCCGTAGAAAGAGAATCTAC
Source organism: Pocillopora damicornis (assembly GCF_964200805.1). Lineage (NCBI taxonomy): Eukaryota > Metazoa > Cnidaria > Anthozoa > Scleractinia > Pocilloporidae > Pocillopora > Pocillopora damicornis. Next base: position 23,600,619 of record NC_142670.1, on the reverse strand, counting down.
CTCAGGGTGATTAGCGTAAAGAGAAGAACAAGAAGAGAAGACCTAAAAAGAGTCTTGTAGCCTCTCGATAGCGGGGAGTTTTGTCGCCCACTAGTTTCTCTTGTCCTTGCATTGTAACAAAACTAACCAGGAGTCCGTTTTAATTTTAATCATACAGTTAGAGGACCTGCATTTTTTATGCGTGGGCTGCTATTGGCGGCTTAGAATTTGTGTTGTTTTAACAACACTAAACAGAAAAAAAAAACGTGTTGTTATTATTTACCAAAAATCAACCCGTAGGCCTTTGGCTTATCGTTCATGTGACAAAAAAATTTTTCAACAATTATCTAGGAGTTTTGATGACTAAGTTTAGGCTGGATGGTCTCAATTCTGGTGAACTATGTTACCTATATATCTATGGAAAAAAAATGAAAATAACGAATATGAAATCGAATGTTCGTCTAACTTAGTTGAACTGTAAGGATTTTATATCAGCTCGGAGGAAAATAAAAGTATAACTCACCTTCTTCACCGGCAACTTCAGTTGTCAATAAAGACAACAGGACGACCAAGAAGTAAAATTTTGAGGAAGAAGCCATGGTAAAGACTAAATTGAGTCGCTATCTAGGATCATCGCTGGTGACTTCTGAAAAGATTTTGATGTTTGTTTACTTCTTTCGTATGCAGAGAGTTTTTATCACACAATAAGGAGATGTGGATTTTCTTTGCGACTTTGTGCCTTGCAGGAGCTTCGATTGGCTCAGAATTTAGCTTAGGCGGCATTCGATCTGATTAAAGTAAATAAAATTCATTGAAAATGTGTTAATTAAAATAAGTTCGATCGATTGAACAGCATGCTAAATATCCTGCTAATGAGATAATTTTAAACAGTGTTATGATCGCGCTTCTAGGTTTTTAGAATTTTTTGACCATGTGATGATCGACTAAAGGAATAGATGTAATTGTTATTCCCAGAAGATTAAAATATTAATTTTTTAACCCTTACTTTGCCGTCAATGAAGCCAGTAGACATGGCATAAAGGATGTAGCTTGAAGTAATAAATGAGGTGTCTGAAAAGGAACGGGTTCAAAGCTTGTTCTCCACACGTCAAGTTTAAATCGAGAAAAAGTTCCGTGCTTCTGTTGATGCTCTGTTACCAGGAGGAGAAAGTTATTTTATTTGTGGACACAGAATTCCTATGGGTTCAAATCCCGTACAGGCCTGAATTTTTTTCAGGCCTTATTTTCACTCCTGCCTAAGTAGTGCAAATTACTGCCAGGATCACTTTCATTCACGTCTTTATCCGCAGTTCAAATATATGACTTTCATATATTCTTAACCACTTATTCAATCACTTCACGGGTTTATTTAGAACCAACTTCATAACCAGCTCCCAGTTGGCTTGTTAGCTCAGTTGGTAGAGCGCTGCACCGGTATCGCAGAGGTCATGGGTTCAAATCCCGTACAGGCCTGAATTTTTTTCAGGCCTTATTTTCACTACTGCCTAAGTAGTGCAAATTACTGCCAGGATCACTTTCATTCACGTCTTTATCCGCAGTTCAAATATATGACTTTCATATATTCTTAACCAGTTACATAGACTCGTTTATAGACTTACATTAAAAAATCAAGCAAAACAAAGGGAAACAAACAAAAGTAGAAGACGGGGGTTTCAAATCCATAACGGTCAGTGTTGGAAATTTACATTTTCGAGCAAAGGAATATTCTTCGGTTTTAGAAGCTACGACAACCTGCAAGCAGATAACCAAGAGCGCAAGCACCCTAGGTGAAATTATTTTGGGTCTTCCCGAGAGACGAGATGATAATAGATAAGGCAACAAGACAGTAACGCTGGTAAATTATTTTATGATTTGTGTTACTTTTCTTTTTATATTGTAAGGGGGTCATATGTATCAAAGCGATATTTAAATAAGGCAAGGTGCCATGTTTAATGGGCTGCTATGTTCTAAGTCTAATTCTTCCTTAACTTGCCCCGCGCGCTCGAACTGCTAATTTGACCCTGGAAAAAGATTTGACTTTGAAAGAAGATCAGAGTATCTAATAAATTCTCTCGCGTCATGTTAATAAGGAAGGTACTGAGGGGAGGATACACATCTACCTGCACGCATTCATATATGAATCCTCTGATTACGTGCAGTTATTTGCTTCAAATTTAGTCTGGACCACTCAAGCACAGTTCACAGCCTGTTCAAAACAATTTCGTATATATAGCTGATGTCACAATTTTTTTGAGAAATCTTTTAGTAACAGTGGTAAAGTACTTTAATCGTGCCAAAGCAGACCAATCCTTGGGACTTACAGGATGGTTACCATTCAGCCAGACAGGTTATCTCGCCTGGGTCAATAATCTACAATTACAATTAGAGTTAAAATAATGGAAGGAACTATTATGATGAGAAATAAAATTTGTTTAATTCGTGATAGACGTCTACTTAGATAGCGGTTCATAAATCGTCTTTTTACATGGAGTTATTTTCCTCAACGTCAGTCTGTATCACAATGGCGCAGATCACAAGTTGGTGGGAGGAAAAGTTAATATAAATGGTAGGATCCAGAGTTTTCTACTTAGATCTCAACTGATCGGTAGCAACAGCCTATACTTTTATGTTTAAAGTAGATCTTCCTGTTAAATTCCCCATCTTCCATTACGGGAGTAGCACAAGTTAACCCTTTAACCTCCAAGATCTGATTGTTGATTCTCCCTTTAAGGTGCTTCACATTTCCTTGTAAATTAGCTTAGAGAGTTTGATGTTAGCTCAGGTAAACAACTTCTTCCTAATAAGTTTGGGTTTTCTCATTACCTGGATAATGAATGGATTTTGTTGGGAGGAGTAACAGGTTAATCGCGTCCGGGAGTCAAAGGGTTAACCAGCTTAAGTTGGCTTTACCATATTTATAACTGTCATCGCAGGTTGTTGGAGTTCTAGTTCCTACAGCTGTCACGAAACGGTACCATCCCTTGGAGAGTCGTGTGACACAGAACACTGAACCATTTAGTGGTGTGTCGTCAATGGTATTTCTTTTGTCGTCACTCTGCTTCATAACACGGATCGGATACAAATTTAAGTATTAATTTTAGAATAATTGTAATTATTGCTTTTAAGAATAAATGTTTTTAACGTTTTTCAAGTCTGATAGTTTATTACTGCCCGGGATATGTTGATAACGAGTCGATTGTATCGTTTAATTATGTCTCAGAGATACCAGTTCTATGGGATTTCTTAAAAAGATCTTTCACTCGAAGGAATACGATGAACTTTGCACTTCAACAACACTAGCGACAGTACCTTTAACAACAACAAAAAGATAAGTAGAATCGGTTTTGTTTACTGACATCTGGAAAGTGGTAATTCATTGTCTCATGTAACCTTAAACTTATTACATGTAGAGAATTTGAATAGCAGGCGATAAGAAGGTTTAGCCTCTGAGAAAGTCAATTTAGATTTTCTAAAGTGCGGCAAAGACATGCAAACCTCTGATTACTTAGACGTGATATTTGTCTCAGGCTCATTGTCAGTTATAACTAAAGCAACCAGAGTAACAGATTACACCCTCTCTGTTACGGGTTGCATACACGCAAATAAGCCTAAAAAGGTTATTAAATTAGGTTTTAACTGGTCGTCATTTTGGGCCTCGTTCTGGTGTTGTTTAGTTTTTCGTTAGAATTGCTTGTAGAAGAGCTACTAGCATAGACAGCATTTTCTAATAGCAACACGTTTTCCTACAAGATTCACCTGTTAAGGTATGATTTAATCAAAATAAGGAATACTATACTCCTACAATTTTAAATTATTTTATTAAACAATTTGTAATAATTCTTTCTCATGACTTACTCCTATACGCAATACAATAATTGTCATTTAAAAACTTTCTTAAGTTCACTATAAACTATAACTTTGCTCTCTACTGATACCAAAGACTCACCCTTGCCTCTAAATCTCCTCAAAATACACAATCTTTGAAGTATATCACAGTGCGGAGCTATCTTTTGGTAGAGCTTCCTAGAGAGTTGATTCACAACTCATTTCAAAACGAATATAAGCGACCCTCTCAGCTATGAACACTACTGAAGTAGTAGTTGAAATAAGACCTTAAAAAAAATCAGGCCCGCACGGGATTTGAACCTATGACCTCTACGATACCGGTGCAGCGCTCTAACAACTGAGTTAACAAGCCAACTAGATACTGATTATTATGTTGGATCCGAATAAACCTTCCAAGTGATGAATAATGACTGCAGATATATGAAAATCATATATACACTGTGGTGAAGAAACGAATATAAGAGATCCAACATAATGACCAGCTTCTAGTTAGCCTGTTGGCTCAGTTGTTGGTAGAGCGCTGCGCCGGTATCGCAGAGGTCATGGTTTCAAATACCGTACAGGCCTGAATTTTTTTCAGGTCTTATTTCAACTACTAGTTCAGTAGTGTTCATAACTGCGAAGATCTCTTATATTCGTTTCTTCACCGCAGTGCACATACATGATTTTCATATATTTACAGTCAGTATTTCAAAAGATTCCGGAATTCGAAGCTTACAACACAACTATTGTGGCAGAAATACATCATAATTACATATCCTAATAGAATGTTCTAGTTTTCCATACTACGTCATTAGAAAGTTTGAGCATCAATGTAACAGTGACTAACAATTATGCGATTCTAGAAATTATTTACAGTCTCTGCAACACAACTAAGCTGCTTTAGTTTCTAACGACCTGAGTAAACATCAAGAATGCTTAAAACTTACATAGTGAAGCACTTTGATTGGAATAGATAGAGACATTATGATTATTTGGAAGCTTACCAATGCCCATAGTTGTTGACATTAGCTGGGGGACGGGGGGGGGGAAGTCTGTTCTAATACTCGGATAAACAACTATTGTTCATTCGACTCTGATGATGATTTCCGCTGAGGTTATAGAAACGTCAGTCACTATTACTGACTACTTGCTGTTACAACTTCTCAGGAGTACTCTTACTTGGACGATCAAACTAAGCAGTCCAAAGGTACTCTTGTGTTGAAACTACTCACTGTTTAACACTAATCGTAAAAAGTGGATCATATGAAATTCTTTAAGTCCCTGTTATCATTGATGTACATGTGCGTGCCAATAAATCGATTTGTGAATCCTTTTACTTTATAGAATGACTTGCTTATAGCATTCAGTCTGTGCCACAGTAGCGCAGATCACAAGCAGTTACCTTTAGTAGTTTGTAAATAAAGTAGGATCCGCAGTCTTTCACTTTTATGTCCCTTGATTTCTTGCAACAATCTCCACCTCTGGTAAAGCAGACCTTTGAAGAAACCTCACCATCTGCCAATGTGGGGTGACCACCTTTTAGCCAGCCTGAGAAGACCGCACCACATCTTCTATGCGGTACGCACTGGGTTGGCATTTTTGTTCCAGCATCTCCCACGAAACGATACCAGTTCCCGAATATTATGGATGAGGATTCGTCGTCACATTTTTCTCCACTGAAGGGTGTGTTGTAAGTGCTCTTTCTGTCAGCATCGCTCAGGTTTCTGTAATTATAGCACGGATCGGCTAAAAAGTTGAATTTCGGTTAATGCGATGTTTAAGATATTTCTTTATAAGAAAGCTCAAAGAAAAAAAAAATATATATAATTGT
>NC_142670.1:23557481-23587481 GCF_964200805.1 Pocillopora damicornis | reverse complement strand
GTTTGCAGTGTCGTAGTGGAACTGTAGTGTAGTAAATAGTTTTTCTTCGAACTGAGCAGACATGCCTAGACAACTTTGTTGGGATCCGATTAACGCTTAGGCAATAGAGAACCTTTTTTACGTGTTTACATACTCTCACCTAAACACGAGAGGAGGTTGGAAGAATTTTAGAAAGTTATGCAAACCCAACACGCACCATAACTTTCGAGAAATAAGAAAATGTAAACATGGAACATAGTACCCTATATATTATAAGCATATCTCTCCAATAACATTATAGAAGAAGTTGAATGTTTTTTATTTATAACTTGACCGGTATCTTTTTTCTCAATACATGCTCTGGACGATAGTGTTTCCTAATAGCCAATCAAATCGCGCAGCTGACAACTCATAAATCACAAATATATAGATTTAGCCAAACCTAAAAGCGGAGCTTGCATTTTTTTTTTTCCCCCCGCACGTCTCAAGGGCACAACGCCTTGTCCCGGCTAGGACTAAAACCCGGGTCGTCCGACTCGGCCACTGGACTACTGGACAAAGCCGTGGCATTAGCGTGCCCGCGATACAGTTGACCACGCATGTTAAAAGTTGCACCTTGTACGGACGCCCGTACGGTGTCTAGTCCAAATTTTTTCCTTGATGGGTTACTACTATTTTGTATAATTATGGGGCTACGCTGAGCTCCGCTATAAACTCGCGTTAGCAAAAGTCAAGTCTTAGACGACACCTTAAGGAAAGAACTTCAAGAGGAGGAGCTTGATTAAGTTGAATATGAGTGTCACTGTAATTTATCGCCTTTTAAATTGACGAAACCTTGCCCGATCTGGCACCCTAAAACCATGATAGAGAAGTTGAATCGCTCATCGTGCCTTGTAAAGTTTTGCTGGTTAGTATAGTTTCCCTCGAGCCTTTTCCAGTGACTGCCAAATCTTTTTCCTTCCGTTTAAGTCACTCGTAGTCTTGCATTAAGTGTTGTTGGATTTTTGCCTGCTAAAGTCTTCAATTTCGACTTCATACTTTGCTCGAAGCGTCAACGGCCAGACTCAAATTCTAATGCTTCCTAATTTTGGGCAAATATTCTTTTATTAATTATTGAAGTGAACAAACCAAATTGAATCTTGCTATCAGTCTAAAGGTGATTCCTCAGTATTGCACTGGGCATCCTGTACAGCGAATAACAATCACGTAATCAGGCAAATAAGCGCGCTTGCATTCCGAGAACACGGTATTGTTTTTCAATAAATGGACTATGGAAAGAGGTCTTTGAAATATGCTCTTTAGCTCTTGAACGAGATCGGTAACCTCTGATTTTCATTGCATAATGTTAGTGTACAAACTATTTCCTTTAAGTTGGGAAAATTTAAAAAACCATCGAAGGAAAAAAATGATATAGCTTAAAGCATACACAAAGCCCGTTACTTGATGATAACGATGAAACAACTATTCGAGGAACGTTTTGAGTTGATGTCGATTAAAATTACGTGATTTTTCCACAAATTATATATCAAAGTGTTCCTTACGCTCGAGACTTTGTACCCATCAATTTTTTTAAATTTTTACTTTGAAAACCCTTACTTCCAGCTACCGAAAATGTACCGTGAAAGAAGGCGCGTGAAAATGTGCTAGCAGAGGCATAATTGGAAAGGGTTTGGCTCGTCATTTCTCTCAAACAAGCACGGTGACCTATCTCTTTTATTGTATTTTTCAAAACAGACATTGGCAGGGAACATTCAAGGGAAGATTAACAAAAAAAATTGTCACATAACTCTTTTTTTTTTTTCTAAGGAATCACCTTGGAAAATCTTAACCGCGGTCAGCGTCTATTTTAGCCAATCAGATATCCTGTTTGATTGCTTTCAATCCTTTCGAGACACAGCCTCATAATAATTCAAATTACTGACCAGATATGCATCATTAAGAAAAAAAAAAAAAAAACAAACCAAGAAGGAACGTACAAATTTAACAAGCATACAAGCAAACACAAGCTGAAACTCACATTTCTCAGTCATAACGAGGCAATTACAATCTAAAGGCCTTTACCTGTGCAGTCCCGTCCATCTCCTTTAAATCCAAATAAACAGGTGCACACAAAGGATCCATTTGTGTTTTGACAAGTAGCGTTCAGGTGACAATTGTGAGTATTTTTTTGACATTCATCAATATCTATAAAAATGGGAAAGAAAAGAAAAATTCTACAACAGTAATGGCTACACGAGTGAGAGATACATTCGTTTTTTAAACTCGTGTATGAGGTGAAAAAGCATTTAGTTAGTTATCATTGTGAGAAATTAATTGTTAATTTAGACTAAACCAAAACTTCCACTGCAGGGGAATCTTTCTCTAAACACCATTCCAAACTATAGCCGGATATCAGTCGTCAAAGATCGTCCTCGGTAGCCTTCCGTTATGATACACACTCGACAACCAAACGTGATATATAAATTGGGGTTGGTTTAAATACCCCATGAAATGTTTTGTTCTTATCAGCACATTCTATAATTAACCTTTTTCGCAATGTTCTCCTTCGAATCCAGGAGGGCACGAGCATCGATATCCCTTGATTGTGAAACCGGACTGACAAGTTGCATTATTTTGACACGGAAGGTTTTTACTGCAGGCGTTCTGAAAAGAAAATAGGAAAAAAGAATAAAAGAAGAGAGATGTATGTCTTGAATGATTGATAGATGAATGAAAGAACGGATGTTTTGGTACATCTCGGTTTCACAATTCATTGAAAAGCGTGAAATTGCTGAATTTGAGTTATACTTTATATTTTACCTTTGAGCCGCGATAGAGAAAAACGGCATTAGTCGACAGGTCAGTATCATATTCAAGATGAGTTGCGTTATTTAATTCACAAACATGAGCCATTCCTCCGGTCTCTGGCTCTCTTTTGAAGTTAGCACTGACGCAGTTGTCGTTCATGTAGCAGAAAAGTTCACAGTGATCCAAGTCTTTGACGTGTTTAGTTTCGAATATATGGTTTACCAAACGTCTTTCAGCAAAGAAGAAGTAATCTGGAAACATTATTGCACGATTTCGCTCTAAAATAAAGCAATCAAAATATACTTAGAAAATTTGAAACTTTTTTCATTTTAGGCAGAAATAAAATCATGATCACACACATTTAGCCCTAGAGACCGAACTTCTTGGCGAAAATTTGCGATCTCAAGCACACCACTGACGACGGCAAAAGGAATGAGGACGTGTTAAAAAAAGAAACCATTAAAATAGGAACTTTATTAATGGGCAGATGGATGACTTTAAAGAGAAAACAAGGACAATATGAAATAATCTAAATGCAGGATTTTTTTTTGTTTCTGAGATCGTTGGCCGTGAGAAAAGTTTGCTCCCAAGATGTCCTATAATCTGAAGATAATTAAAAGTTTGTTTTTATTTGCCTTTCTCGCTTTCGCTGTCACCGCTAAGGTAGTTTAATTTAGGAAGTTTGTGTATATTGACGTATGATCCATTGTTGTCTAACATAACGCTGCTGATTGATATTCCGATGGAAGATGATTCAGTAAACGTTAAAAAGACCAACTTTTTCTCCAACATTAGATAGTCCAAGATAGAGAAAAAGTCAAACAGACATTTCAAAGACGAGGAATGGTCAAATTGTTTTTTTTGCACGCGTTCACTATGAAGATTGGCATGGTTTGTCATCACTTTTTGATGGTTGAGAGCTGCCACTCGTTTCATGTTGCAGCTCCCTCAGATTACCAGCCCCAAAATATCACCGTCGGTTCGTATCATTATTATTAAACGCTGAAAAAAAACTTTTGATCAAAGCATCAAAGGTTAAGGAAAAAATAAAAGGATAATTAATTTGACGACTGAAATACTTTTCATGAATAGCAGACGGAGAGGCTTGAGTTTTAAAAGCGAATATAGTTTTCAAGCTGCACGAGACGTCTAAGCAAATTTTAACTAGAGCATTTCCACTTAAGGTCACTGATTATTTTTTTAGATTGTTGAAGTCCTCCTTCAAACCTAATCCTTTAACGTTTTCGTATCGTGAGCTTTCTTTTGCCAACAAAAAAATGCATTTTTTTAGTTTTTCGGTAGATAAATGGAAGTTATGTCTCCTAACAAATAGACAACGATGAAAATGTAAATCGTTGATTCCATATGTAGCATTATTTTCTTTTAAAAATGATTCCTCATGTTGGTTACGGGTGGTGAAAATCTACTTCTCTACAATGTAAAAAATTCAAATTCTCCTCTTCCAAACTAGGATGAATTACACTTTACCAGTATCCCTGGTGAATGTTATTGATAGGAGAGCATAAGCATAACTAGAAGCCACCGCCGTTGCGAGTTACATTGTGACTAATTTTTAATTTTCTTTGGAATGGGATACCACAAAAATTTTCCAAAACGAGTCCTTTTATGAAATGCCTATTTTGATAAATCATTGATGGAAGGTGAACACAGGGTTTGGATTTAGGGTGAAGACAAAGCGTTAGCCTATATCTTACCGACATGTTAATTATTAAGCCGAGTGCGGCGACAGTTTTATACCAGTGAAATCGATTGAATAGACAAAGGAAAGAAGATACAACCATAAATGAATCTTAGAATAAATGAATCCCAGTTTGCAACTCACCTTTACCAAACGTTAAATAAGTCATAAATGGAATGTAGGATACAATCATGAAAAGCGCAGAAAAGTCCATGCTTACTCCAAGACAACGGTCTTTTATTTAGGGGTTTAATTCAGCCTGTTTTAATAAAAGGTAGCATTTTATGAATCTAAAGTCAACAAAGTTGGCAGTTGTCATTTCTCGCCTTATAAGGATATTGAGGTAAATAAAATAACGAATACAATCATAAATTTTGCGACTTAGAACCTCTTTGACAATTTTGTTTCGCTCGATAGAAAGATTCAGGACTGAGGGAATACCACTGGATTTTAGCAGATATATAGAATGTCGCAATTTTTACTGCGAGTTACGTTGTAAACACATCCTCCAGAAAGTCAAATAAATGACAGGTGAAAATATTCTACCCCCAGGAGGGCAAGCAGACACCTGGCCTGAAGCTCATTTAGATATTCCTTCAACACATTCAAAATTCGTAGGATCAATAAACATATTCAGAGTATTTTTCTTTTTTTATCCTACAGAAAGATAAAATATCTTTCTTGAATGGTCGTTTTATTAATATGTAGCGTCCAGCAACTTCGCTCATGAAATAAACGTATCTTCTAATTACGAGTCTATTTTAGTAGAAATGTAAATTGACAGATGATTCCATGTTCCTGTTGGAAGTCCTTGGTTTTGTATAAGACAGTTTAGGATTTATCAAATCTCCCTCCTCTAAACGTTACTGTGAATTGATCATCAGCTTCAATTGGCTGTATAGACAGAACTTACCTTGGCTCTCCTCGAAACAGGCCGTGTCCTTAAAAAAACTGAAAATTCCCTAAATCCACTAGGGAACGAGTGACTGCCTTCGCATGTTGTCTCAATAAATACAAGATGGATTAAAAAAAAGGGAAAGCTTTGAAAAGTGTTGTTAGAAGTGTCGTTTTTAATCTTAATTGGCATCTATGCTGATTTTTTGCACCGCCTTATCAGAATAGCATTTCTCCTTAATCCTTTCCATTCCTTTTGTAATATTGGTCACCAGAATTTGATGCGCATCAAGCTTCTGTTTTTCAAAGTTTGTAGCAATGTCCGACACATAAATCGTTATCCTATCACGTTTCGGTATTTCAACGGCATTATCCTCTTTTAAAGCAACCAGGATCTGATCAACAATTTCAGCTGATAAGTTTTTTAATTTTTTTATCTTTCCTCTCCTCAAAAATATATTGTTTGTTGTCATCAACATCGATGCAAACTGGTCACTTTCCTTTCAGGTTTACGTCATGATCTTACTGATGCCCTCTGTTTTGTCAGTGTCGTTAGGCTGATCCTGACAAAAGCGCTTTGACTTAAGGTGCAGGGATGAAGGAGTGATTAAGGTGTGCGAGAAATGCAGGCCAAATGGTTGGACTTCATGGCAAACAGTCGGGGCTCAAACTCTAGTAAGGGTCTTTGTATTGAGTTCTTGGGACTTACAATTCCTCTCTCAACCCGAGGTTACAATACCTTACCATACCTCTCTCAACTGGAGGTTACAATACCTTACAATACCTCTCTCAACTAATAGTTACAATACCTTAAAACACCTCACTCAACTGGAAGTTACAACAATACCTCTCCCAACTCAGTAGTACAGAGCCTAAGTTTTCTTCTGTCATCGGCTCAAGACGTAACGCATATTTAAATCTTGATATTTACACGCCAATTATCGTATTAAATGGTTATTGAGTAATTTAGAGGACAGATTTTCTCCTGTGAAAATTACCGCTTTCCAAACCCATTCGAAGAGCATTAAAATCACTATGCTCACTCGTTTTTCAGCTGAGATATAAAGATCGTGCTATGCTCTATTAATTTCATTCATTTCACTGTTTTTTTTTTCTTTTTTTTTTTCGGATATTGCATGTATTCATGGGTATGAAGACGTTATACCACCGATCCATTTCCTTATCGTCCACGACTGCATGTTCAGAAGCGCGGGGACTAATAGTCAAGAAGTTTTAGTTGCCTGGGAAGGCCAGCGAGTACTATTTGGTGGAAGTCTCTGAGGAATGTGAAACAAAAACTTTCTGTTTATCCTTTTAGATGAAAAATTGTAAGTACCCAAAGGAATTAGATTGGTATTGTACCTGTTTTGTACACCCACTTTTATAAATATAGACCTTGTATTAAGGCAGGAGTTCCAATAAAAGCCGATTACTGGTGATCCTCCGCTGACTATGAGACCGCTTGGGAAAAAGTTCTTGTAATCCTTGTCAAGGTGATGTATGTACTGGTGTTGTACGTGGGATGACAAATGTTACCGACGACGTCTCTCAAGAACCAGATGAAGTGGAGCCAGCACATGTTCCAGACAATAGAAGGGAACGAAATAAAAGAAGAAATCAGCGAGGATTTGCTGGAGGGTCTGAACGAGCTGGATCAAGTGAAAAACGAAGAATCCGAGGCGATCACTTCTCAGGGATTGGAGGCTGAACATCATGTGCTTGCCGCCCAATAACAGGTTTTCCTTCTCACAGGTGGGCGAAGGGCTGTTTCTCATTCTAGCATTATAAGGAAGAAACGAGTTTTATGTCTTCTAGACATACTCAAGTAAACACGGAGATACAATGGGCTATATAATCTCTCTTCTGCAAACGACATACTGTAATGGTGGTTTATTCGAAGTGATTTGAGCGAAACCAAGAAAAAACTTGCACCCCTTCAATGATTTCAGGCTATTTTCGCTTTTGATAAGTCAGAACAAGTCACCGATGTATTGCGGCATTCTCGAAGGATTGTCGAATCTTATTTTCTTGGTAACCTGTCAAATAAGTTTGACTGAAGCCTTTCACTTTTGATAGATTTAACATCAAAGGAGCATGCTCACCTTCCGGTATGAACAACACCTTTCAAAAACAGAAAATGGTAGACATATTTTCCATAGATAATTGCTTGTTTCTGTGTAGCCCTCGAAATTAAAAACACCAGGCTTTTATTTTGCAAGATTGGAAATAATTAATACAAGTCGTAGGTTATGCAGTGGATTGAGTTTCTGATAAGGAGAGGCAGTTTTTTTAGTTATTATCAGCAGCAATTATGAAAGACGAGGCCTTTTTTTATGAAAGGAAAAGTAAACAACCTGTGAGAAAGAAGAAAGAACTAATATCGACACAAGTAATCCTCGAGACCCTGACATCTTTTAAGGAGTAATGATAAAATTCTAAAATCTGTCTAGACATATCTAATCTATTTTGGAAGCAGATGTTCTTACACCAGTGAAACTCCCTTAGTTCGCAGAACACCAGAACTTCATTTTGCGTCGGGCTCTTCGTACACCTCATAATAATGAGAAACTTTCCATGGGAAGGTTAGAAGAATTATTTGTTGAAATTTGTGAGGAATGAAATTGTGAGAGTAACGTTTTCCTTCGAGGTGAACTGATTTTATCCAATTTTTGATAAAAATAAATACTAAAAGTCGCACAACTTCAGACTACATTCAACTTACAAACTACATAAGTTACGAGGCTAACATAAATTACATAATAAGCATAACTTAGTAAACCAATCTAGTTTACACTGCTTACACAGATACCTAACATGCACATACAAGCAGTTTACGTGCACACACTGGCAGCTTTACATCGCTTGTACAAACTACATTGCTAATGAACACACTTTACATGTTCTCATACCGAAATTTTTATTCTTATTAGGATAATGATAGCAACGCTAACTTCAATGACATATTGATAATATTAATAATGATAAGACTCACCAGGTAAATAAAATAGCCATAGCAAGCGGGATCTAAGCATTACATTTTTTAAGGTGTCATTTAAATAACATTTATGTCTTGTAGACACTACGTAAGGTACTTAGCGATATCAAGCGTTTGGAAACTTTTTTATTTCAAATTTAATCTAAATTTGCCCAATTTTTTTTTAAACGTGCTTAGAGATTTGTTTGCCATAGCGATTTATTTCCATGTTTCAATTTTTCTTTCAAGATACATAAGAAAGCCTTGGAAATATATTCCCGGTCTTCTCCATCCATGGTGCTGCTAAGCTTTTCCATTTTTAAGGACAACCTCTCTTTTTCTTTCATGCGTAAGCCATGGAGAGTAACATCGATATCAACAGGAGAAGAGTTTCCTGGTGTTTAACTACATTTGTTATACATTAGACTTACAATGAAAAATCTGATCGGTTGGGAGCATTCAATCAGATATCTGCAGCAAAAATTTGCAGCAGATATTTCATTTATCATGTCAAGTTCAAAGACTGCCTAGTTACCCATTCCCCCTTCCGTGTTGTGTTAATATCCTTCTGCAAACTCAGAAAAAAGTGTTTTCTTTTGCTGTTTACTTAAACACATGAGTAATAAAACAATTATTGAATTTGCTTTTCGTATAATATCATGAGTATCAAACTTCACGTCTGTGTTATATACCTCAGCATTCGGCTTCAGCAGATCACTCAGACTTCACTTTTTATGATTCATGATATCATGTTAAACCTCATCCAATATTTGCTTAATAGCTGCTGCAGTTAATCCATAGAAAAAAAATAAAAGAACATAATAAAGTCAACATTCGCCCTGATTATAATAATATTAATGACTTTATTGGATTACACAATTACTGGCAGAACCAGTACTTCTCATTGTGGTCCTCTGATCAAGACAGAGATAGGATACAGACAGTTACAATCAGGGCATTGGTTGAGATATTCCGCTGAAGTTATTTTTAATCTTTGAAGGAAACAGAAGCATTTGTCTTCAACACGTTCTCACTGGAACCCTTCCTCAAGAAAAAGCATTGCCCGTCGTTGTCGTACAATTTTCATTCACAAAATTTCCCGTCGCTATCGTTTGGGCTTTTTGGTTAAACAGCCTTCCTTTCAAGACAATATTTGTTGAGTTCATCGACTTTGACCGTTCCGAAAGTTTACTCAAAGGTCTCCCTCTCCAATGAACTCAGGATGCAATTCACTCCGGAAAAAGTTGCCATTCGAACATACAAAACCCAATAATTAGGGAATTTTGATCCTTCCCTTTCAGAATCCCAGTTGCATTTGGTCTCTGTTTGCCTCGTACACAAGGTGAAATGTTGAGATAAGCTTATGTAACCTTACTGATTGGCGTGTTACCCACCCTGCTAAATTTCATCGCGTTTTTAGGAGTATTTTTATTTTCCCTGCATATGATACCAGTTCCTCTCAGGGTACCTCACATACAGAATTTACTGGCAGTTTGCTCATTCATACTTAGTAAAATATACAAGTCCGTTGAGAATTTTTTCTCCCCTGATAACAAACACAATGCCCTGGAGGTACTAGAATTTAGACCTTTTAGACCAGCATTTGATTCACAGCATTTTGAGGTGGCTTTCACTTGTTATTATCGCTCAAGCAGTCGACTAATAGTTCAGTTTATAGGAAGCAAAATGCCCGCACTAGTATATCTTTCCTTCAAGCCCTGAGTTAACCCTCAGAAATTTCTTTGGAAGGAGGAGGCTCTTTGATTGCCTTCAGTTGATGAATTTATTAATGTTTTTAGTTTATATGAGCTGGAATTCGTTTCTTTCTGATTATATTATTTTCCCACTTACTATGAAATACGAACTTTTGCGAAAGTTCCAAAACAATGTTGAGCAACGCGATCACCGCAACTCAAACATACATACCATATACCGCAACACATGTTCGTTCCAATCCGTTATCAGAATGGCCCCATCTGAATAAGTCCTCACTGAACCAGATTTGGAGTTCTTGGTTCGACTCCACCATCAGTGGGGAAGAAAGGTTATCGAAGAGCAGTTCTGGCGATTCGGTTGTGGCCCAAGGCAGGCTGTAAAACGTACAGCCCCAAGAATTTGATCGGTAATCGTTAGTAGGCAGAAGGAGATTACGGTCATTGTCAGTTATCAGAGTGGCCATTTGGTTAGGAATGAGAGGAGGCCAAAAGCATCCCCACTTGGACTGATAGCTTGGGTCTGGTGCATGACAGCTGACATGACCATGTTGGTATGTTAATTTGAATGTAGTGATGTTACCTGAAATGGTAGTTGTAAAGATACCATACGAATCATCTTTGGCTCCGAAGCAAACTCTAGACGGCGTCATCTGTATCCATCCCATGGCTGGGAAAAAAATCAGTAGATTTTGAATGGATTTCTTGATTTTTTTAAACAAAAAATGGGATGACAAGTTAGATGGCTATACGCCATATATAGGGATAAAAAGGAACTTTTGGATGGGGCTTGATTCATAGATAGATAACCAAAATTTGTTCTCATTTAAAGTTTTTCATAGAGTAAAAGCCTTTTACATACCATTAATTATCTCACAATTGCTGCCTTCGTATCCTTTTGGGCAAACACATCTATACCCTTTGTCTGTAAATCCAGTCTGACAAGTCCCATCGTGTTGGCAAGGAGTTTGTCCACAAGTGTTCTAACAAGTGTGGTAAGAGGGGTTGAGCGCAAAAGTATGTAAATGAGAGAAGCAAATGGTTACGATAATTTGAAATGACAGTTGAAATGTAATCTATGGTGATTACAGGAAAACGGTCAGCCAATGAACTACCATGTGAATAACTTGATAAGTGGGAATTTACTATAAAAGAAATTATGACATACAGGGTAAATCGGTTACGAATGCTCTGACCATTGTTCCTCTGTAGCTGTAGTTCACTCAGGGCCTAAGGTCCTGAGGATGTTTACTGTGTGTGGCATTATTCAGCTCGCATATAGTGATGGATGGAGAGCCGTTGGAGAATTTATCAATTAACAATACAAAGAGAAACTAAAGAAGGGAAGGCCACACTTGCTTAAGAATGCACTGACCATTGTTCCTCCATAGCTGTAATTTGCCCAGGGCTTGAGATCTTGGGGATGTTCATTGTGTGTGGAATTATTCAGTTCACATTTAGTAATTGTCGGACAGCTGCTAATCACTACCTCGTCGTAACTGACGCAGTTGAGTTCCATGTAGCATAGAGTGGAGCAGAAGTCTTGCACAAGGGATTCTACGGTTCTTATTAGGTGATTTATGAGTAGTTTACCATGGAAAGCAAGAGATGATGTAAATTCCAGTTTACGACATAGATCTATGAAGAATTGAAGATAATATGATCAGCACCATTTGACTTTACGTGAGTTTACGGCTCACAACTTCATATCTTGACGAGGAAAGAAGCAATTTTCTTTTTCAAGGGAAACTTAAGATTTGCTCAAAAAAACTTGTGCAGTAGTCTGTCTTTAGTAGGAAGTCGTAATAAATGAAAACGAACATTATTGCGAGAAAGGAAACATTTCTAATGCATTAAATTAGGTCCACTTTAAAGGTTTCACTGATAACCGATCAATAATTCATTATTGACTGTGCAACTCTTTTACGAGGTATAATTTGGAATTCACAGCATATTTAGGTCGCTTTTACCTGTCATTATCTCTTAAACAGTCGAGGAGTGGTCAAGTTTGTAGAGAGCAGCATACTAGAATTAATATTTCCTTCCTGCAAGCACTAAGTGAAGAGTGCGTTCTTTGATTACCTTTAGTTTTATGAATCCATGGCTTTTTGAAAAGATGAGTCCCCTACTAACTCTGAATTACAACCTTTTGAAATATCCCCTAGAGGGAATAATTGAAATAGCAGTGTGAATTATGATTAAATTATCTGTGGTACGTGTTGGCATGGTGAAGATAATCCATCCAAAATATCCAGATGAGAGGAAGACCAAAATGTACATAGATTATCGGGAATAAGGGTACAATTCCCTTGCCAGAAGCAGTTTTACTGACCATGGGTTTGTTTGGTCTTATAGCTTTTGAGAGTAATTTTCCATCTGATAACACCAAGGAGTGAAGCTGCGTTGCTATCATTTTGAACTACGAGTCAAAATGTCAGAGGACTGTTTCCGTGAAATCCATATTCTTCAAAAATTATCTTAAGGGTGTGTACGCTAAGTTCAAGTCTCTTCAAGAATAGACACTTCATCTAAGGAACGAAGTTACGATCAAGAAAATAAAACCTAAGGTGCACATTAGCGACTAAAACTCTGCTCAGATGAATAAAACTGTAACTCACTTTCTCCTCCCGCATCTTCTACCATCAAGAAAGATAACAAGACTAGGAAGAAATAAAATTTGTTCAAAAACGCCATGTTGAAAACCAATTCGAGCAATTCCGTTCGGACATAGCTGGTGACTTCTGAAAAGCTTCAGAGGTTTCTTTTAGCTGCTTTTGATATTACGAAAGTACGGGGACATGCATTTTTTATGTCATTTTAATTTGTTCCTTGTGAGGTTTATGATTGGCTCAGAATTTGAGTGTTATAGATTAAAGCGGCATTCGGTCTGATCCAGGTGAAAAGAACCCCAAGGAGCCCAACTGATTGGAAAACACACCAAACATCTCGTTTGCAGGATTATTATGAAAGAGAAAAGTACTGTCGAGTTTAAAGGTTGACCAGGCATAGCAACGAATTAAGTAAAAGGATACATCATTTGTTAATCTTTGTGGTACATGCAAAAGACAAAATAACTCGTCTCTATCAGTCAATTCGTCATTCGCCAAAATTCGTTTTATTTACTTTTTTTTTGCAGCTAAAAAGTTAACCCCACTGAGACCCTCAATGGGGTTAACTAAATTGTGAAAAAACAAAATTCAGAGAATCTAAGGTGAGCGCTTTCAATTGTCTTAAATTTCCTAGTTTTCTAACTTCAAGATATGTTTAAAGTCTTAAAGCTGGCACATTGGGGAGACTTGAAAAATATATTTCATGCAGTCATAAATTATTCAATTAAGCAATCGTAAGAATTGAACAGCCCTGTAAATATTATGTAAATTTCGGCTAATAATGATCAGGTCCCAAAACCTTAATTCCATATGTTCCTGCTTTTATCAGAAGCATGATTGTATTTATAAAATTCATAAAATGTGATTCGAAACGAATGTCTTGTTTTTATTATTACATACGTTAAAAAAGTTCAAGGTCACTGTAGAAGTTTGCGTATGTGTGTAGGAATTCAAGCAGAGCGCTTAAAATCTTGAAATAGAAAATACCCATTTCATGGAAATAGGTGCAGACTACTACTGATCAAGAAAATTGGTCAAAAACAGACAAGTTTTCAAAGATGACATCTATTTGCAACATAGTATTGCTTTTAAGTTTTCACGGCGATAAGTTGGCCTTGAAGTTCTTTGTAAGTTTTGCGAAACTGTAATACTGGAAAATAAAGGAGATATTTCATTTTTAAAATGGAATATGTAATGTTGATGTCGATGCGCACAAAACAAACAAATATCAAGAATGCTAATGCTATTCAAGAGAGGAAAATAGATGAGAAAATAAGTTGTCAGAGTAATCATATCTTTCACTTAGCTATCCATCGTCTGCCCCACGACTCTGTCTTACAAATATAATGTATACCACAAAAAATACCATTAAATAAAGTAAGAGAATAAATAAGCATACAGTACAACCCCATTGACTCGAACCCCGCTAAATTGAACAAAATCTGACTTCCCTTTGATTTTACTCCATTTTTTCAGTCATTTGCTTTCAGTCAACTCGAACTCGGTTCAATCGAACTCCCTGTGAAAAAAGGCTTATTTTAATTTCTCTTGCCTCTCTTGGCTCTATCGATAAACGCCAGTATTAGAACATAGCCGATTGACACCTTCAAATCTTTACACGCGATTGGCACAAACGTGATACCATACATGAGCACGTAACACATTTAACTTACCTTCCCAAAATTGATATTGTTATAGGAAAAAACCTCTTATGATACAAACTAAATGCACAAAAACGACTGTCAATTGTGCAAAAATAGCAAAAACATCATTCTAGTCTAATCCTTAAAATAATTAAAATTCAGTGTTTCAATCACTATTCCTGAAATACTTTATTTTGCTAACAAGGTCTTGTAAGGAATCATTATGACACCGTAAGTTGTTTTGTATTTTATAGAAAGAGTAAATGAGCGGCAAGATCTCTGACAACGAATTTGCTTTTTTTTCCTTTTTTCAACAATGGTTTACCCAGATAGTAAGAGTTCTCGTCGGTTTCTTTCTCTTTCTTCGACCAATTGACGGACAGAGACTGGATGGTTGTGTTTCGTTCGTAATTGAACAGGACTCTCTTCTCTGACAAATCTGATCCAAAAAGCTGTCAGGAAAGCCTGACAGCATCCCGTCCAGGAGGGGATATAATATTGTCGCTGGGCAACCATTTTTTCACTCGGCTATTCATAATTGCCCACAATTGTCCCTTATATTTATGCAATTGATGTTACGATATAACTACCGAGAAAAATCTTTACACGAGAAGAGTGTTCTTTCGAGCAGGTGCTACAAACTGAACATTGTTGAAATGAAGACCCTGGCTTCTCTCCTGACGGCTTTCTCTTTTCCCTTATGTGACGGTAAGTCAGTTAGAAAGTATACCTTGGATGGCAAGGAGCAGGTTAGGATGTTTTTTATTTAACTCTTCCTTATACCACATCATAAAAATCAGGTATTGCGAAAAGCTGAAAAATTCACAATCTTAATCTCGTATTTTCACGAGTTATGAAAACTAAAAAGCTTACCTCCCGTCCCTCTCATCACTGCGGGAGACCGCAACTCTTTCAAAATCTGCCCCCAGTTTCTGAAACAAATGGTATCACAAACAAGAACACTATGTAATCATGATCAAAAAGGAATCATTCATGGACATTTGTCACATTTCGCAACACGTTGAGAAATAAGAGTCCTCATCAAACGGACATAAAGAGAAAGTCGCAAGAGAGCCAGAGCCAATGAAATCGAAGTTAAGTGTTCTTTTTCCTTAACCCAAACCCTTTGCCCACTTTTCCTTCTGTTTTTACCGATGAATTTTGGATTTCGTTCAATTTACGTTCCAGGGACTTAAATGTTAAATTTCATTGAGCGGCGGCATGAGCCCATCGACATGCGCTTCAATGAGGTGTGAAAACTATGAATTTCTTTGGAGGCTAAAACTCAAGGTGAATTTTACGCGAGTTACCTCTACTTAAATGAATTGGTAGAATATGTTGATTTGTTGGTTTTTCAAGAAAATTGGCCAGATAACAAAAGCGTGGGAATCTTTGACAAAATTTGAAATATTTTCTTTGTAACGTCCCAGCGCGTGTGACAACAACCGAAATATTTTCTATTGTTCCACTTTAAAATTTATTTTCTCAGGCACCTTTAGGAATATCTGTAAAAAGCAGCGCGCGCAGGACGACCTTATTTGGCACCTTATTTTTGGAAAACAACCTTAGATAATCAAGTTTTGGTCTCGAAATATTTCTTGGTCGTTTTGCCTAGTTATCGGGTAAAACACATTTACCTCAGTGGTAAACCCGACACAATTTTAATTAAACCCTTTTTCAGTGCACGAATTTTGTCTGCATGGTATATTATGTAAGATTCGGTTCACCCCTTTAGCTGTGCGCATATGGGTGCACTTACAAAGTTTGCAGAGCACTCAAGAAGCTAGAGTTGCTCTCGACTGCACTTGGAGCAACTCTTGCGCTTCTCTCGTGCTCTCCAAGCTTCCCATGTCCATCCATAACTTGAAATACCCTTGCTAAGCATAAACCAATTCTTTATAGGCAATTGAGGAGGACTGAAAATAGGCAAACATGCAGTACCATACGGGTTTCAGTCTTTAATTAATCTATGTACAATCAAGTTGTATTTGACAAATTTTCTTATCCAGTTCTGCTGAAGGACAACCTTATCTCTTTTTTTTCAGTTGTAAGTCAAGGAGAGTAACAACATTGAGAGAAGAATGGATTCTATGTTTTTGGTTTTGGTGTTTGTTATCATAACTAGAAATATTTACAGCTGTTAATCCGTAGTCACAGTCAATATCCGCACTTATCACGATGAAGAAAGATAATTTAATTAATTTTCGTCAAAGATAATTTATAATAACAGTTTTGTGATATTGACCGATCCAAAGGCCTTGACCGGCTCTCGTTCACCATCACTTAAATGTACAGACCATACGCCGCAACATATTCCAATCCGTTCCAATCCGTTGTCGCCATCTTTCCGATTGACCAAGGCCTCGCTGTATCAGAGTTGGTATTCTTGGTTGGCCCTTACCGCCAGATGAAAGTTCCAGGTTCAGCTGCGGCTGGGTCACTGTGTTGCTTTCCTCTCACAAAATATATTCTCTCAGTGCCCGTCTCCACTCAAGAGTGTATCAGAATACTGAGAAAATGTCAGTAAACCAAAAAAACTGAAGGGTAACCTGGCCATGTACGGACATCCTAGTTTCCACCGAGTATCATCACTCCCAGCCTATTAATGCCTCTGAAACCGGGCTACCCTCCAGCACACTTACGATGAGCCATTAGCTGCAGCTAGCATTTTAAACTTACAGGGAAATGTGACTCTTACCGCATAGGATAAGGGTTCTTGGGTTTCAGGGGTTGAATCTTTAGAACGTCTTAAAATGAAACAATGTTTAGAGCTACAGAAAGACTGGTTGGTGAAAAGATAACTTTCTCTGTATGATAGGTGTAGCCGAAATTCTTCTCTTTGTGTTAATAAATTGAAAAGCATTAACTTTGGAGGCTGGATTTATGTTCGGAGCGTAACTGAAAACGACCTTTACATATGGAAAACGAATGTGCACGTCGCAGAAAAAAAAAACCGTCACGAAAGTATAATAATGAACAAACGAACGACGATAATAGGTGTTTCGTGACGTCTGTTTGTTACAGTAGCACAGTGCTTAACGTGAGTTCTGTATGTATTATTTGGTGGTGTGGATCAGGCCAAAGAGTAAAGAGTATATATCAAGTTTCAAAGCTGGCCTTGGATGTGGCAGACTAAATTGATTCACAATACTCAGAATTACTCAGACAGCAATAAATACTGAGCAAAAAAAAACTAAGATCCAACTAAGAGCAAAGCTAAAACAGTTGTAGCCTTGGAAACTGATTTGATGAATAATGACATCAATGTGTGTGTTGTTGTAATAGAAACATCTCAAACCAGAAAAAGCAGAGATTGTCGTCAATATTCCTAGTTTATACAATCTCTGAGAAGAATAGGATCTAGTCGTTGTTATAGGAACAAAGGCGGCGTGGCTGTTCAAGAGGAGGAGTTTAGTAAAATTGAAAATGAATTTCACTGTAATTTATCGGTTCTTTAAATTGACGAAACCTTTCCCGATTTAACAGCCTTAAAACATGATTGAGAACTAAGGAAGTTGAATCGCTCGTCGTCCCTTATAAATTTTTGCTGGTTAGTACAGTTTTGCTCGAGCCTTTTTCAGCGACTCACAAAACCTTTTTCCTTCTGTTTAGACTTCATACTTTGCTCGTAGCTTCGTCGGCTAAAAATTAAAATTTGCCTACGTTTCCCCTATTCTCTTTGCCTGCTTCCTAGTTTTGGGAAAATATTCTTCCATTAATTACTATTGAAATGAACAAATCAACTGAATCTTGTGATTCCTCAGTGTTGCACTGGGAATCCTGTACTGCGCATAAAAATCGCGTAATCGGGCGAATAAGCGCGCTTGTATTCCGAGAACACGGTGTTGCTTTTCAATAAATGGACAAAGCAAAGAGTTACGGTGACCTCTATTTTTCATTGCATAATTTTGGTGTACAAATTTTATCCCCTTTATATTGGATGAATGAAAAAAATCATCGAAGGCAAAAAAAGATATAGCCAGAAGCGTGCACAAAGCCCGTTATTTGATGATGAAAATTATGACCTGGAAAACAACGAGTCGAGGAACGCTTCGACTCGACGTCTTAAAATTACGTGATTTTTTCACAAATTATAAATCAAATTCTTCACTACGCTCGAGACTTTGTACCTTTACTTTAAAAACTATTGTTTCCAGCCATCGAAAAATGTGCCGTGAAATGAGGCGCGTGAAAATGCACTAGTAGCAGAAGTGGGGTAAGTTTGGCCCGTCATTTCTCTCAAACAAGCAAGGTGACCTATCTTTTTGGTTATATTTTTCGAAACAGACATTGGCAAGGAATATTTAGGGAAAGACTGAAAAAATTGTCGGATAACTTTTTTTTTCTGAGGAATCACCTTAATAGGTCCCATTGGGAAAATCTTAACCGCGGTCAACATCGATTTTGACCAATCAAATAATTCTGTTTGATTACTTTCAATCCTTTCGCGACACAGCCTCATAATGATTCTATTTTAAGAACAATTAGACATCATCAAGAAAAAATAATGGGACGATGGTTTTCTCCCCTGGAGGACAGAAGATGCACATCAAGTCTACAAATATGATACAAAAAAAATCAAAAATGAAATCTATATTTTAAACATTGAGTGCGATAGTTGTCGTTAGAGAGTTGTTGGTGGCTATTTACTATAGATCTGAAGCTGATCTACGAAAATGTTCAGCATTTTGTCCTGTTGCTTTCAAGTGGGATCAAGGATTTTCATTTTGTACCATTGGTCAAAAATATTAAGGCAAGGGTAACTACTTTATCAAAACAAACAAATCAGTCGACTAAGAAGGAACGTACAAATTAAACAAACAAACAAACAGACGAAAGCAAACTAACATTTCTCAAAGTCATAGCGAGCCAATTACCTGTGCAGCTCCGTCCATCTCCGTTAAATCCAAATAAACAGGTGCACACAAAGGATCCATTTGTGTTTTGACAAGTAGCGTTCAGGTGACAATCGTGAGTATTTTTTTGGCATTCATCAATATCTAAAAAAATGGGAAAGAAAAGAAAAATTCTACAACGGAAGTGGTTCCACGAGTCGGATAACACGTTCATTTTTAACTTTTATAAGATGAAAAAGCATTAAGTTAGCTATCATTGTGACAAATGAATTGTTAATTTAACTTAAACCAAAACTTCCACTGCAGCGGAATCCCTCTCTAGACACTATTCCAAACTGTAGCCGGATATCAGTCGTCAAAGATCAGCCTCGGTAGCCTTCCTTTGAGATGCGCACTCGACGGCCAAACGAGATATATAAATATGGGTGGTTTAAATACCCTATAAAATATTTTGTTCTCATGAGCACATTCTGTAATTAACCTTTTTCGCAATGTTCTCCTTCGAAGCCAGGAGGGCACAAGCATCGATATCCCTTGATTGTGAAACCGGACTGACAAGTAGCATTATTTTGACACGGTAGGTTTTTACCGCAGGCGTTCTGAAAGGACAAAAATAAAAGAAGAAAGATTGATGTATTGAATGATTGATAGATGAATGAAAGAAGAGAAGTTTTAGTACACGTCGGTTGTTTTTGACGATTCATTGAAAAGCGTCGAGTTGCTGAATTTGAGTTATACTTTACATTTTACCTTTGAGCCACGATAATAAAAAGCGGTATCAGTTATCAGGTCAGTATCATATTCAAGGTGAGTGGCGTTATTCAGTTCACAGATATAAGCGATTCCTCCATCCTTGGGATCTTTTTTAAAGTTAGCACTGACGCAGTTGTCGTTCATGTAGCAGAAAAGCTCACAGTGATCCAAGTCTTTGACGTGTTTGGTTTCGATTTCATGGCTTACCAAACGTTTTTCAGCAAAGAAGAAGTAATCTGGAAACAGCATTGTGCGATCTCGCTCTGAAATAAAGCAATCAAAATATAATTAGAATACAAATTTTCTTATCAGACATAAATTAACTTACGATTCGAGGTTTTAAACTTACAAAATAACACGCTTTGTGAACAAAGAACTGTGATCTCAATCAAACTACGACTACGGGAAAATGGAGAAAAATTAATACTACCTTCATTTGAGGATTTGTGTCTTTCTAAGAACATTAGTATTTAGGACAACGTCTTTCACAAGATAATTGACCCCAGCACCCTCTCCTCCCTCCCAAAAGCGTTTAAAAACAAAAATTAAACGAAAACAACAATTGACAGCAGCGACCATCACTTGTGAAGACAGGATGTTTAGAAAGCATTTTCGTGTCTTTTAGTTCCTCCTGAACGATACTTTAATTTTTTAGGGGAGATAAGACAAAAGCCGTTAATAAAAGCTATCCGCAAATTTTTCTTAAGTTCCTTCTCTACTTCTTGATCGATAAGTCATGAAAAAAATCATTTTTCTTTATAAAACTTTTTTCACTTTCTTCATAATACAGGTCCTTGAAAATTCAGAGTTTCTTACTCGAGTTTACATGCATTGGGGAATTCGACTTAAATTAAATTCAAATAAAAAAGCCAAACACTATATTTCTAAAACAAAAAATATCGAAAATACCGACAATTTAACGGTAGTCGTGCCACCTGTTTTTGAGGTGAGTTTATTTAAACTAATCCTTAAACAAGTTTGTGCCAATAACTTTCTCTGAGACTTTCACAATACACGATTTTAGCTTTTGATCGATGAGCTATGATTATGGACGAATATACAATAAGAAAAATGTAACTATCCATTATCATTTGTCAGCACTGCTCTCTTGCAAAAATAACTTCTCTGAGATGGTTAAGAGCGGTTAAAATGTGCTTTCGCACGATGTAGAAGGATCAAATTCCCGCCTTATACAACACAGGGAAATTGAACATAACATAGTGTCATGCTTAAATATTATTGAGAGAGGAGAGATGGGAACGTAACAATTTTAAATGAAGTAATTTGTAGAGAATGATGTTTTTTCATCTAGTCACGAGCGTGGGACAGAGAGAAAATTCTGAGTCCCCATGAAGAATCGAACCTCAGACCTTCAGATTCCGCGCTCCGATGCTCTACTACTGAGCCACAGAGACTTCACGGTGAGCGAGTCTGTTACGAAGTTCATATCACACGCGTCCTGCATACTGCCAGGATCAGCAATATCGATAGCATAATGTTTGTAAATAGTAATAAGAGAGATGATAAGTTTTGAGCTCAATAAAGAAATCTTGTCACAAGCGTGGGACAAAGAAAGAATTTTTTCTTTGTCCCACGCTTGTGAAAAAACGAAAAAAATATCATTCTCTATTTCTTTGCCGAGCTCAAAACTTACCAACTCTCTTATTACTATCTACAAGTAATTTGTGTTTGCCGAAGTTTTTGTTCGTTTTGCATCCAATATCCAATTTTCTGAATAAAAGCCGATAAAACATTTTTGTTAAACACCCTTTAATTTTTCAAAAAATAATTTTTTTTGGTTTTTGACTTACAGTAGTCTATGCTTATTGTCGTAAAATGTTTTTGTATCAGCAAAAGAAAATAAAGGAGATATATAAATAAGGTTGTGCTCATAAGTGAATCGAAGGATAAAGAATGATTCGCCGTCTGCGACTCACCTTTTCCAAAAGTCAAGTTAGTCAATAATGCATTCCAGGCTACGAACATGAAAAATGAAACAAATTCCATGCTTTCTTCAAAGTAACGGTTTTTTGTTTCTACCACGCGCGTATGGCTCAAGTTTAAAGTCGATCACCAGCTCCCAGCAGTGGATTAAGGTTTCAAAATCGACCTGATTTTATGAACGAAACCGGATTATGAAAATAAATTAAAAAAAAAAAAAAGCTTGTAGCTGTCAGTTCTATGTGGAAATTAATGCAAATGACGCAAATGAATGTTATCCGCTTCGCTCGATGGAGAGAATTGGGTCTCTTAGGAATATCTTTACATTTTAACATACATATTAGACAGTGAAATTAGTCCCCAGAACAACATTGTTCGATTAATTTCTTGAGACGGTCTAATTGACGGCGAAAAACTTAAATTTTCGATTTAATCAACTCTTACCTCTAAAGATGCAAAGCTCTTTGGTCCCTCACTGCTTTTGAGGTAAAATTGCTTTCCTTTATAACAATGCGGTAGCTATGGTTACCATAGAAACACCTGGTTTCACTCAAAACGATTATTAATTTTAGTGGAGAACTTCCTTGTTTCCTCTATGAACCATGGCAAAGATTAAATATTTGTTTTAGGTAAAACTAGGCAATTGTCACCACGATCAAATTTTGCAATAAGCGTAATTTTCAGCTGGTAGCGTTGACAAATTATTATTATGAAACATCATATTCGGTCTAAAGTAGCCTTAAAACTTTGTTTAAGAAGATTTCTTTCAAATTCTCAAATAATCCAGTGTTTAGCTAAGGAAACTACACCGTGTGTTAATAAAGGATCGCTAATGAAAAAGTAATAAGAAAAGAATGTCTTTGACAAGGAAATATTGCTAGCCTCAAGAAAAGAGCTACAATACAAATTCAAGTTGACAGTGAGGACAAACAGATTAAACAAAATGCGATGTAAATTTACACTGATATGCAAAATACTTAAACTTTACTGCTAAATTATTGCTTGACAGTTTTTAATGAGTCGTCGACAACGTAGTTCAAATAAATTACTAGCGCAGCAAATATGACAATTTTTTTTCGTCTTACACGGTTTCTTGAAGTGTGCTTGCGTTCTTTTAATATTACTCATAGTTTATTGAATTGTCTTGTCTCAAGCAAGTTTAAATCAACACGTAATAATGGCTCGATATTATTTCAAAAGTTCCTATTCTTGTAAAATCGTTCGCTTTTCTTCCCAGGGTTTCGTCACCCCAAGTTAGACAAAAAGCACAACGTTTTCCGTCCGTATGATAAAATCATCCCGATAATTTGTGCACGATGAAA
Organism: Pocillopora damicornis; assembly: GCF_964200805.1. NCBI lineage: Eukaryota > Metazoa > Cnidaria > Anthozoa > Scleractinia > Pocilloporidae > Pocillopora > Pocillopora damicornis. The sequence continues at coordinate 23,564,312 of NC_142670.1, read as the reverse complement.
CATTTAGTCGGCTTCACACACTCTGTGCTATTTTAAACATAGTGTAGGCGCATTTTTACCAGAATAAACAATATATTTTTCCCCATTATTTAACATAGTAAATGTTTTGTTCAAGATGGCAGACAAGGCAGATAACAGAAGCCGTTTATGTCTTTCTATACGACACCAAATGCCTTTATTAATAAATTATCTCTAATATTTTTCCAGCTTGCCTAATTCTTCGATGGAAGTTTCTCGAATTTTCAAATGACATTTAAAATTGTTTCAGTTCTCATTAGGTGTAATATACATCTGCAAAACAGCACAGAAACTCACACTTCAATTTAATTAGAGAAATAAAACGTTGAAAAATTGTGTGATCCACATTTCTAGTTCTTAAGTCTCTATTGTTTAAAATCGTACTTTTTTTGCAATTGTGTAGAGACCAAACTGTTCGAATAAAGTTCAGGTGGACTTATTTTCCAACAAGTACGATTCATCTTTCGTTAAATGTATTCCATTGGCGTCTTGAAACGAAGTAAGTACGTGCATATGTAGAGTATGGAATTAAAAATGAAGAAAATGCAGATGTTAGAAATACAGAATATTGTGGTGAAGCTTGCAAGATTTACTTTGCGAAGCATCGTGTATGTTGTTAAAATTTTCATCCTGAACCTTGCATTTTACTCTTGATAAAGGGTAAATTATGATTTGGCTGCTTTTCCCTCAAGTATTCATGAAATAATCAGTTTGGGAAGTCAAACACTGACTGCCATAGCAATACTGCTTCCACTGAAGGAAAACCACTCATTGATAAATCCTCAAGGCCACTCAAAAAAAATTCCATTCGTCGTTTTATAATCGAAAAAAAATCCTTGGAACATTTTAGCCATCACGGAAACAGAACAGCATTGAGGCTCACAAAATCATGTGGGAACATTAAGCAGTAGGCTTGTAGAACATCAAGGCGGTAAAACATTCAATACATTTTATTCGTACCTTGAATTATGCATTGCCTCTATTTCATTTTCTACGGTCTTCTTAAGAACAGGAATTGAAGAAACGGTTTCTATGGTTTTTTCTCCTTATAACTTTACCTTTACCGTACTGTTTTGTAAACAAATAATAAAAAAAAAGGAAAAAAGAAAAAAAAAAGAAAAATCATATGTTCCGCGTAACTTAACCAGCCCACTGAGGAGAATACGGGAACATAGAGAAAAATTAACACTACCTTCAGTTTTGGATTTTTGCCTATGTGAAAATTAACAAATAGAGAAGCCTTGACTGTGCTCTGTTCTGTTATAAAGCACGCAGGAAGCGGCTAGAGCACGAAAGAAGTGTAGGGAGAACCACGAGACGTAATCGAGTGTTTCTCCCCACTGAGTGTTTTACAATAAAGAATCCGTTAAATTCCCTATGCATTACTTTCAATTTTCAAGACAAACTTTATTTTCAAAGCGAACAACAGTGTCGTCAGCATGCTCTATACTCTCATAGGGCACGCTACAATAAGCCAATCAGAATCCCTGTTCGAATGCTTCAAATAATCTGATTGGCCGTACAAGACAAAAGCTGTCAAAAGTGTCAAACCATCAAAGTTCACAATCTAAGCGATAGTTTACAAACTAAAATAGTTCGGCAGGTCGAATTTAACGCTTTTGCCTGAAGTTTTTAATATAGAATCTTGAAGTGAAATGTTTAGTGAACTTCAGCCGAATTATGGCTCATAAAAACAAGCGAGTTTTTTCACATGACAAGGTAGAAAACAAACTGTTCAAGGCGAGTGTTTTTTAAATGAACGACAGCCGAATTCACCGGAACATGAAGATCGCTCGGGATGACAGCGCCGCAAAACTCGGCTGCAGTGACTGAAGTGACTTTCTACTCAACACATCGGAAAGGATATCAGAGCGAGCTCTTATTTTTACACTCGAAGGGCGGCATGATAAGTGAACCGCGATGGACTTCAGCATGATCATATTTGCTCAGACACCGTCATGATTAGTATGAATTTTAACAATTATGTCAGTTTGGTTATATTTTTCATCCTTTCTGTTTTGTTCTGTTTTGTTTTTTAACTCTGAACTGTATATACTATACGAGTGTTGGCTGTGTTTGATTTTCATTACCGTACGTAAGCTTGCAATCTAACTGAGAGTGAAAATCTTTAAAACTCGGAATGTCTATTTTGTTTTTCCTTTAAGGATTTTCGTATTTGCCCACGTTTTAATAACGTAAATAACGGCGCCTGGTATGTTTACAAACCTTTCTTTGGTTCTTCTGTTACTACTTGCCGGCTCGCTTGTTTCGAAATTTCACTTTCAATTATCGGAAAAAAGCTAAAAAGAAGTCCCGGAAAAGGTCGAACATGGTACAATTTGGCAGATGGCGTGACAGCTTTAGCTCAGTTCTATGCTCTATACTCTCATAGAGCACGCTCTTTCAACCAATGACAGCGCGCGTGATATCCGAACTTTATTATAATCCTATTTAGGACAATTTTCCATGTCTCAATTCTGCGATCAGAGATTTCCTCATTATTTCAGCTAAGACTTCTATTTCAATGAAGAAGGTTGACACATAAAATGCTTGGGGAAAAGACAAATTCGACTGATGTTCTGATGTCGTTGTTACCGCCTTTATATCTTAAATTCCTAACTTTTTGTACTTTGCTTGTGCAAAAACGTAAAATAAAAAAAAGAAGTGAAACCAGGACAAAAATTGGCATCATCGAGCATCACTTGTCTTTCGTGAAGACACAAGGTTTATAGAGAGCATTTTCGTGTGTTTTGTTTCTCCTAAGCGATATTATTTTAGGGGAGATAGAACAAAAGCCATCAATAAAAGCTATACGTAAATTTTTCTCAAGTTCCTTTTCTATTTCATGATCGATAAGTCATGAAAAAAGAATTAATTTTTCATAATAAACCTTTTTTCTCTTTCTTCATTATATAGGTCCTTGAAAATTCAGATTTTTCCTACTTGAGTTTACACGATCGCATTTGGTTATTTAGACCGATTATCATAGAAAGAGGAAATTTTTGCTAATTACCATTGAGACAAGCCATGTTTGTCTGGCATCACGCAGCAGATTCATATACGGGTTCAAGATGTTTCTATCAGTCAATTCAGTATACATTGGAAAATTCTACTTTTTCCAGGAAATGGTAAATCTAAATTAAAAATGTCAAACACTATGTTTTCCAAACCAGAAATATCGAAATAATCGGCAATTTAACGGCCGACACATGCCACTAACAATGTAAAAATTTCGATTAATTTTCTTAGGAGGTCTAATTGACGGCGAAAAACCCTAAGAAAAGCAGATACTTTTACGTTAAGTTGTACGTTGGACTTTTTAATCCAAAAACTCTCAAAATTTGGAATATCAAGCATATTTTCAGCCTATTTATTCAGCATATTTTTCGTTCATTCCTACAAAAAGATAAGCACCTTGCAAAATTTATCGTGTTTTGACATTTGAGGTTTAGCAACTTTGGTAATAATAAATAATTTATTCAACAGAAAGTCATGTTCCCGTTTTAAGTCCACTTTAATTTGTCAGCTTTTGGAGTTAAATGCGCCGACGTGTTATTCTCATCAAACATCGCTCCTAAAATCGTCTGAAAATGTTGATAATCAATCCTATTATATCGTTGGGTGTTCTTTGACTGCACATCGAAAAACGAATTTATCAGCATAAAAAATATCTATTCAGAAATTTTGGTTCCAAATTTGAAGTGACAACGACTCGACCTCGACAAATACTGCAAAAGAAATGATATATTCTTATTGAGCGAGAAAAAAAACAGGTTGGCTAATTAACATTTACAAGTTGCTGATTATCCTCTTTTTTATGCAATAGAAATCCCGATGATTGTTTAAACCCTTTATTTATCTATAAATTTCTGTAACCAAAAGGGCAAGGAAGACTCAAACATAATGCTTCCATTATTATTAACACATTCAGCATTTTGGACTTTGGCGACCTTGGGGAAATTTTTGAGGTAAACGTGTTACATAGAAATAATCATGTAAAGGTTCAGTTAGTCTGCTCAATCTGCTTTCGTTGAAAAAGACCTTTAATTAGTCTGCTTTTGAAATTGCACAATACCCATATTTGAGAGTGAAGCCAACCTTTTCATTGTGGTATGCAGAATTAAAGGAGCCGCGGGTAGACATCCTTTTCGTAAAGAATGAATTTTCCAGGGGTAGTATTACTCAAATCATCTGTGTTTTCGATTTTATCAACTCTTACCTCTCAAGTTGTAAAGCTCTTTGGTCCCTCACTGCTTTTGAGGTAAAAGTGCTTTCTTTAGCTATGGTTGCAATAGAAACACACGGTTTGAAGCCAAAACGATGATTTATTCCAGATAAGAACTTCCATGTCCCCTCTACAATGTCACTGAACCATGGCAAAGTTCATATATTTGTTTTAGGAAAAACGACGCAAATGTTATTACGATCTCAAATTCTGCAATAAGCGTAATTTTCAGCTGATAACATTGACAAATTATCATTATGAAACGTCATATTCGGTCTAGAGTAGCTTTTAAACGTTGTTTAAGAAGATTCCTTATGGTTCTCAAATAATTCAGTGTTTTCTCAGGAAACTCCGCTGTGTGCTAATAAAGGATTGTTAATGAAAATCTTATATGAGAAGAATGTCTTTGACAAGGAAATATTGCAAGCCTCAAGAAACGTCAAGCCTCCCATTGCCTAAGCTACACACAAAGCTCTAAACATACTTATTTTTGTATCAATCAAAAGGGTTTCACTTATGTATGTAACTTCCTGAAGATAAATAGAGGCTGAGTAAATTTACTAAAACTACATTTTTTTCTTTTTGCTGTAAGAAATGTGGCACTTGTTTGTGGTTTTGAAAGTTAGTTCTCTAATTAAGAAAGGACTTCCATCAACTTGTCGCGTAATTTTAATTTGAAAACTTGCTCTGGCCTCGAGGAAGTCTTCCAGCAAAAACTGACGATTCATGTGGGAATTTATCTATCAAAGTTTAGACAGCCCCATCTTGTGCGAAAGCCACAATAACCATAATTCACGGACGTCAAGCGCACGCAATACAAACGATTTGCTTGAACCTCAAGGGCTTCAGAGCTACAATACAAATTCTAGTTGACAGCGAGGACAAAATAATTAAATAAAATGCGATGTAAATTTACGCTATTATACCAAATACTTAAAAATTTTTTGCTAAATATTTTTTAGCTCGACAGTTTTCAATGAGTCGTCGACAGTGTAGTTCAAATAAATTAATGGCGCTGCAAACATGACTTTTGTTTTTCGTCATACATACTGTCTTGAAATTTGCTTACGTCCTTTTCATGTTACTGATAGTTTATTGAATTATCCACTGTCTTGTCTCAAGAAATGTTAAATCAACTCATAATGATAATAATGGTAATAATGATTCGAAATTATTTCAAAAGTTGCTATTCTTGTAAAATCGTTCGATCTTCTTCCCAGGGCTTCGTCACTACAAGTTAGACAAGAAGCACAACGTTTTCCGTCCGTATGATAAAATCATCTCGACAATTTGTGCATGATGAAACATTCAGCCAGCTTCACGCACTCTGTAGGAGTTTTAAAAAACTTATTTTAGGCGCACTTTTATCAGAATAAACAATTCATTTCTCCCCCATTATTTAACATTGTAAATGTTTTGTTCAAGATGACAGACAAGACAGATACCAGAAGCTGTTTATTTCTTTCTATGAGACACCAAATGATTTCATTAATAAATTACCTCTTATTTTTTCAGCTTGCCTAATTCTTCGGTGGAAGTTGCTCGAATTTTCAAGGTACACTTAAAATTGTTTAAGTTCTCATTAGGTGTGATATGCCAGTGAAAAATAGCTCAATAATCTCGAACTTCAGTATTATTAAAGAAATAAAACGTAGGAAAAATTGTGATTCACATTTCTAGTCATCAAGTCTCTTTTGTTTAACTTTGCAATTGTGTTAGTCTCGATGCACGGTGGTTTAATTTCTGAAATTGAAAACTGTCAAACAATCTTTAGAACTTATACACGGACGAGCTTTTTTTAACAGTCGTTACATGTTTGTTTTGTTTCTGAGGCGAAGAACTGCACATAAAAACTCAAGAAAACGTTCCAGTAAAGAATAGTGAAATCGTTTCAAAGACAGCTTTCAAGACATGGGGTTTGCCTAAGCTAAGAGGCTTGTATTTTTTCGGGGAACTTATTCAGCGTCGTTCTTAAGGCCCTGTTTACTATTCGAGTTGTTATCAGATAGTTGTCTTTTAACTGTCGACTGGTCTCATTCGCGTTTTCAACGACATAGAGAATACTTTACTTAGGAAGGTGATAAATTAAATAGTGCTATTTTTGGAATTATGTATCGTCCAAACTGTTCGAATAAAGCTCATGTAAACTTATTTTCTATCGATTACGATTCATCTTTCGTTAAATGTGTTTCATTGGCGCCTTGAAACGAAGTAAGTACGTGCAGATGTAGTATATGGAATTAACAATCAAGGATATGCAGATGTTAGAAATACAGAATATTGTGGTGAAACTTGCAAGATTTACTTTGCGAAGCATCGTGTATGTTATAGTCTTCATCCTGAACTTTGTATCTTACACTTAACGAACCTTGGCTGGTTTTTACTTAAGCATTTATGAAATAATCAGTTCGGGAAGTTAAACGCTGACTACCATAGCAATACTGCTTCCTTTGAAGGAAAACGACTCATTGATAACAACTCAAGGCCACTCAGAAACTGGCATTAACTTTATCGTTTTATAATCGATAGCAGAATCCTTAGAACCTTTTTAGTCATCACGGAAACATTACAGCATTTAGGTTCATAAA
>NC_142670.1:23499981-23552481 GCF_964200805.1 Pocillopora damicornis | reverse complement strand
TCCGACCAATCTATTAATAACGTTTTCATTGTGAGACATACACCCAGGGGTTGTTTACTGCGATTGTAAAGGACCTCTTTGCGGCTCTGCGATGATTTGCAACTCCGACCTGCAGTCTTGGCCACTCAACACAGGAAGTATGTTCGATCGAGAGTTAGGAACTTTATTTCTCAATCATTTATTCTCCAAAAATACATTTTGAATTTTTTTAAACTATCTAATGAAATATAAGAAATGTAAAGCAGTGTGCTAATTAAAATTTCCTCGATTGACCGACCCGAAACTTTAAAGAAGTTGACAAAATAATGAATAATTCCTCTCTTGAGAAATGCAATAAATTTAGAAAAAAGTTTCAAACTTTGCCATAAGCATGTTTTGCAATAATAGCAGAGTATGTTGATCTATTTTTCATTTCATCAAAATAATCCATTCAAAGCTCCTTTCTTCTTCTCTGCAAAATTGCGACAAAAAATAGCGCCGTATCAATTTGGCTGTCGATTGCAACTAATCAAAATGAATTTTTTCGTCTGGGTATCATGTCCGGTTCCGACAAACTGCTAGTTTCCAGACTTATTTTTTTGTGATCTATGGGGTGATTTAGAACTTCGCATCAACTCTTAATTCTGTGAAAAATGTAGCAATACAGATTTTAGGGCTAGTGCCAAACTGTACTCCCCGAACCTAACCGCCGTGGACTATAGCCTTCTCTGAGAGAGAGCGAGATCTAGAGAGCGGACCCATATTTTCACATTTACCAAAGCGCATTCTGCGAGCCTGGGCTACTTCTGACTTTATCGTTCATTTCTTCTTCGGTTGATAAATTTCCGAATATGACTTTAGGTCTATCTCAAAATCCTACCGACGTATTTTTTTTAAAATGGCTAGCTTTGATTTTTTTTTAGGCCATAAAAGTTAAGAAATTTCTCTCAAATTTTCGTAGCCGAGATTCTTGACTGCAACACAGAAAAGAAAGTTAATGGCTATGAATATATGAAAATCATGTAGGGAAACTGGGAATTATGAAATGAATATGAAAGTGAACTTCGCAGGAGTGAACACTACTTAACCAGTAGTGAAAATAAAGCCTGAAAAGTTTGGATCTGAATCCATGAACTTTGCAATACCGGTGCAGTGCACCACCAACTGAGCTAATATGATTTTCATCATTATTTCTTTTTTTTATCATTTTTTTCACTACTGCTTAAGTAGTGTTCATTACTGCGCAGATCGCTTTCATATTAATTTCTTAATTCGCAATTCACATATATGACTTTAATACATTCACAGTAATCGATTCATCACCTCACGGGTTTATTATAAAGCCAACGTAATTACCAGCTCCCAGTGGGCTCGCTAGCTCTGTTAGTAGAGCACTACACTGGTGTCGCAGAGGTTATGGTTGCAAATCCCGCACAGGCCTATCAAAAATCGTAGAAACTTACAATGTTGTGTAGCTTGTGCTTGTGTGAAAACGGATTGACAGATTCTTTATGTTTTGCTGGCTGAAAGGCCCATTACATTTACTTTGACTTTCAATCACTGCAGAACACTCTAAAAATGGTTCGCGTAAAATTAGCGTATATTATTGACTGGGAGCTGTACAATTCTGGTCAAGCTAATTTGAATTCGTCAAGCTAGTTTGAATTCGCCAAGCACAATAAAATTTATCAAGTTGATCCTCGCAGTTAGTCAACCTCTTTCAGTTTCCTTTGATTAGCCCACCTATGATTTAACCATATTCTGATGGTTTTCTTAGGTTTATAAAGAAACCAGCCAATGTTCTACGTCCGTGGCTCGATCTGTTTTCAACTTCCTTCTTGGACATAGAAAGAAAAAAATAAGATGAAGGGAATCGTGAATAACATTTCCTAATTCAAATCAGAGTGACATTTGAAGATTTCTTTTTCAGGCCCTAATCGTCTTTTTTATTATTCGAACGAGGGCAGTTTATTTGTAATAACAGCTCTCCTACTGAGCTCAAACAGAAATCATTCTACCAGAAAAAAAAGCCAAACAAACAAACATTGAATTTTTCCTAGCGAGAAACTGCAATAAACACAGTTTAACTTTGACGCTAAAGTAGCATTACAAAAAAATCTACTGATAAGTTCCCGACCATTTAAAAGTGTTATTTACAACTTGCACGAACTCGCATCAGCTTGAAGTACTCGTCTATCTATGTTTTCTTGAGTTTAAAAATAAAATATCAAGTTGAAAATATGATTAGATAGCTAACCAAAGTGACGTCTAATTTTAGAATGATCAGACCTGAGTGAATATTATCACAACATTTCAAGCATTGCAAAATTGACGCGTCCAATAGCTGAAATGAGCTCTAGCGTGACACTTCATGACTGCCATGTTCAAAGTGTTTGCCACTATATCAAATTCTGAATCAAATTAACGTATGAGCGATCCATTTTGATAAATCCTGTTGGTTTGTGGAAAATCGAGAATCGGTGTGAATCTGTTTAAACTATTTGTTTTCTCACTCCGCCTCTGGAAACTGGTTTGAAACTTTGTAGTTTTGAAACGGGACTAAAACGTCAAAGTTTTTAATCTTCTTTATTGAAGTTCTCAAATTTTACGGCAGTGTGACCCAGTGGCCAGGGCGCGCTAGAATTGTGATCTGTTGGTCCCGGGTTCAAACCCTACCATGTTACTCTCTGGATTTTCGTTTGCTTAATGTTCAACTGCGTGACTGTTCACAGTCAACCTCAGTTATTTTTCCATCTCTCATCGGACAACTACCTGAATTTTGTCCATAATTATTGCTTAAAAACGGAAAACACGATATAAATAACTTGCTTCCTGCATTGCAGCTATCCAATTGACAATAGATGAAGTGCAGCAAAGACATGCAAACCTTTGATTACAGAGAGGTGCTATTTCTCTCAGGCTCAGTGACAGTTATAACTATGGTTACTACAACTACTTTACTACTAAACAACGTGTAATAATTCTTTCTCAGAAGCCACTCCTTTAGGCAGTACGATAATTGATATAGTGCAATAAAGACATGCAAACCTCCGATTACTTACACGTGCTATTTGTCTCAGGCTCAGTGACTGTTATAACTATGACAACTAGAGTAATAGCTCATACTTTCTGTTACAGGTCACATACTCTCAAATAAGCCTGAAAAAATTATTAAATTAGGTTTTAACTGGTCGTCATCTCGGACCTCTTTCTGGTGTTGTTTTATTTTTTGTGGGAATGGCTTGTATAAGAGCTACTAGCGTACACATCATCGAAATTTTACCCATTAGTAGGAGCTACTCATATACACAATACAAAATTGTCATTTAAGAACTTACTTAAGCCCACTACAGACTATAACTTAGCTCTCTACGGAAACCAAAGACTCACCTTTGCCTCCAAATCTCCACAAAATACACAATTTTTGAAGGACATCACAGTACTGAGCTATCTTTTGGTAGAGCTTCCTTGATAGTCAGTCTTTTCCGAAAAACTAAATTACCACTCCTAGCTGACTGAGTCCTTATATACATTCATGACGTATTTTAAAAACATTCCGGAATTCGAAGCTTACAACACAACTGTTGTAGCACAAATACATCATAATTTCATACCTAATAGAATGTTCTAGTTTTCCAAGCTATGTCATCAGAAAGTTTGAGTATCAATGTCATAGTGACTAAGAATTCTTGAAATTATTTACAGCCTATTTCATAGTCTATCCACAACACACCTAATACGATTTAAAAATCCTTGTAAATAATGATGCCAGTGAAAGCATGACCCAACGTAATAAACAACTGGCTCATAATCGCGGACTACCTTGACCCATAGTGGAAGGCTTTCAGACAGAATAACAATTACATGCACAGAATGGGTGGGTATTAAAAGCTGCTTTAGTTTCCGCTAACGACCTGAATAAACATCAAGAGTCCAAAGCGTTTTGTAATAAGCAAAATACAATGCTCAAAGTTGAGCTTAACATTTACTTAGTGAAGCTCTTCGATTGGAATAGATATAGGCGATACTAAGATTATTTGAAAGCTCACTAATGCCATAGTTGTTTAAATTTGCCACGGGGGGGGGGGGGGGGGAGGAGTCTGTTCTTCTAACACTCGGATAAACAACAACCGTTGAATCACTCTGATGATGACTTCCGCTGAGGTTATAGAAACGTCAGTCACTATTACTGACAACCTTCTGTCACAACTTTTGGGAGTACTCTTACTTGGAAGATCAAACTAGGCCGCCCAAAGGTAGTCTTGTGTCCAAACTATTCACCGTTTAACACTAATCATAAAAAATGGATCATGTGAAATTCTTAATCCTCTGAATCCTTTCGCTGTGCAGAATAACTTGCTTATAACATTTAGTCTGTGCCACAGTAGCGCAGATCACAAGCAGGTGGCTTTTGTAGTTCGTAAATAAAGTAGGATCCACAGTTTTTCACTCTAATATTTCTTGAATACTTGCAACAATCTCCACCTCTGATAAAGCAGACCTCGGAGGAAACCTCATCATCTGTCAATGTGGGGTGACCACCTTTTAGCCAGCCTGAGAAGGCCGCACCACATCTGAAACTCGCTACGCACTGGGTTGGCATTTTTGTTCCTGCAGCTCCCGCGAAACGATACCAGTTCCCGAATATTACGGATGAGGATTCGTCGTCACATTTTTCTCCACCGTAGGGTGTGTTGTAAGTGCTCTTTCTGTCAGCATCGCTCAGGTTTCTGTAATTATAGCACGGATCGGCTAAAAAGTTGAATTTCGGTTAATGCGATGTTCTATATATTTCGTTATAAGAAAGCTTAAGGAAAAAAGCTATTATATAAACTGCGGTGTTTTCGAAGGATTTCCTGCACTGAGAACAGCACGCATATAATATTACGATAATTCTTACGCGTTTGATATCGTCAATCTGCTGTGTCAGGTTTATAAATGAATGGCAAAGCGTTGTCCGTTCTTAATCCAGGGTCGATTGTCGAGATTTTATCGGATTATGGCTGCTAAAAACACAAAAAAAATTCGTATTTCTAACGGACACTGTCGTTCGAAATTTCCTGATATTTCTTCTGTCGATAAAGAAAAATCCCATTACTGAGAATTATGAGCCTTATCGCCGATGTGCTTTACGACGCGGATTTTTAAACTTATATTTCATTCTTTAAAGAAGTCGACTTATCTCCTCAGTAAAGGCCTATTGTGGTTGTATGTTAAAAAAAAATAAAAAAATACATGGTTGCTTGCAGTTATGGAACTTCTATTCTCGTGTTCAACCCGATACCAAGAAATTATTACAATCTATTTTCTCTTGCTCGATACCTCACTCGTTCACTGACCTCACTCATGAGATAGCGAGTTGAACACTTGAGGAGAAATTCCATATCAACACGCACTTTTGTATTATTCTATTTATTGAACGAGGAAAAAACGGTCGAGTTTGTCATACAGCCTCAATGCAAAATCCCTGAAAAGTTACCCTGTACAACGAGTTTTGATGCGTATCTGTGGCTTGATCGCTCAGTGATCGGTTTTCTTACGAAGCTTTTTTACACACTCTCATCTGAACACGAGAGGACGTAAGGAGAATTTGATAAAGTTGTGCAAACCCGACACGCAGTCGAGGGTTTGCATAAATTTCGAGAAATTTCCCAACCTCCCGAGTGTTTAAACAAGGGAAAAAAGTACCATATATATCATAAGCATATCTCTCCAATAACGTTACAGAAGAAGGTAACTGTTGTTTATTTATAACTTGACTGATATCTGTTTTCTCAATACATGCTCTGGACGATAGTGTTTCCATATATTCAATCAAATCGCGCGTCCGACTATACATACACCAATCAAAATTAGTGTTGTGGAAAATCAAGTTGAAACTTGTGGCAAGTGCCAACACCGTGTGAATGGAACTATTTCAGCTTTCAACTCTCGTGAATTTGATAGAAAATACCGAAAGTGTTTGAGATATACGACTCCTTGAGGAAAGAACTTCAAGAGGAGGAGTTTGATTAAGTTGAAAATGAGTGTCACTGTAATTTATCGTTTTTTTTTAAATTGACGAAACCTTGCCCGATTTAACAGCCCAAAAACATGATTGAGAAGTTGAATCACTCATCGTGCCTTGTAAAGTTGTGCTGGTGAGTACAGTTTTGCTCGAGTCTTTTCCAGTGGCTGACAAAATCTTTTTCCTTCCTTTTAAGTCACTCTTAGTCTTGTATTAGGTGTTATTGGATTTCTGTCCGCAAATTGCAAAAGTCTTTAATTTCGACTTCATACTTTGCTCGTAGCTTCGTCGGCTAGACTCAAATTTTCCTACGTTTTCCTTATTCTCTTTGCCTGCTTCCTAGTTTTTGGTAAATGTTCTACTTTTAATTACTATTGAAAAAAAAAAAAGAAAAAAAACGAATCTTGCTATCAGTCTTAAGGTGATTCCTTGGTATTGCACTGGGCATCTTGTACTGCGCACAAAAATCACGTAGTCAGGCGAATAAGCGAGTTTGCATTCCGAGAATAAGCTGACCTCTATTTTTTATTTTATTTCTTGTACAAATTATCTCCTTTAAATTGGAGAAATTAAAAAAGGCAAAAAAAAGATACAGCTAAAAGCGTGCACATTATTTGTTGATGCAAATTAAAAAACTTCAACTCAAGGAAAGTTTTCGATTTCGATTAAAATTACGTGATTTTTCCACAAATTATATATCAAATTGTTCCTTACGTTCCAGACTTTGTACCTTTCCTGTTTTTTTTTAACTTTTACTTTGAAAACCCTTGCCTCCAGCCACCGAAAAATGTACCGTGAAATAAGTGCTAGTCGAAGCATAAATGGAGTAAGTTTGGCCCGTCATTTCTCTCAAACAAGCACGGTGACCTATCTTTTCAATTGTATTTTTCGAAACAGACATTGATAGGGAACATTTAAGGAAAGATTGAAAAAAAAACCGTCAGATAATTTTTTTTTTTCGGAGGAGTCACCATAATAGGTCAAAATGAGAAAATTTTAACCGCGGTCAAAATCGATTCTAACCAATTAAATTATTCTGTTTGATTGTTTTCAGTCCTTTCGAGACACAACTTCATATTAATTCAATTTACAAGAACAATTATGCATCATCAAGAAAAAAATGTTGAGGATCATTGCTTTCTTTCCTGGTGGACAAAAGCAGTGCACATCAAGTCTACGAATATAATATAGAAAATCAAATCTATCTTTATTTTTAATTAATGGTTCGTCGAAGGACGTTTCCAAGCAATTTAAAGGCACCGAAAACTAACGTGATTTGTTGCATGGCCAAACAAGAATATCCATTCAGTCACCAATATTTACAGCGAGTTCAGTCAGTCATTAAATTTTTAAGGCTTTACATGTCAAACCATCCTCAATGTATTTAGGATTACAGGCGCAACTGTAGGAGCCCTGGGTATTACTGCAAGAGGCGTGCTCATCACATATGTTCATTTGTGAACACCCGTCAATGTCTGAAGGGAATCAAGCGCACCACGTTTGGATGTTATGATGAGAAATGTTTTGGTTAATCAATATAAATGTTTGACTATTTCTGGCGCCATAATTTTTTGTTGAAAGGACGTTTTAGTTAACTCTCCGCTTTGAATAGCCGGGATTGTATAGAAATAGAAATAGGAGCGAAATAGAAATACGAGCGATGAAGATTGCCTCTCATTGGTCATGAATGACCTTTCTGGACATTGAAGGAAACTTATTAAAATTACCTGAGCAAGTCTGTCCATCTCCAGAGTACCCAGTGTTGCATGTACATAAATGTGATCCAATGGTGTTGGTACAGTTAGCATTCACATGACAAGAAAGATTTCTTGCACATTCGTCAATATCTGGAAAATGAAAGGCTTTCAATCACGATTCTTGGAGTATGATACATGCATAAACCTTATTTTGAACATTGAGCGCAATAGCTGTTGCTAGAGAGTTGTTAGTCGTTATGTTTTATCAAAGAGAAAGCTGGTCAACGATAATGTTCAGAATTTTGTCCTTCTGCTTTCAAGTGGGATTAAGGATTTTCATTTTCTTCCATTGGTCAAAAGTGTTAGGCAGGGGTAACTGCTTTATCAAAACAAACAAACAAACAGACAAACAAACCGAGTAGGAAGGAACGTACAAATTAAAGAAAAACAAACAAACAAACAAACACACCCGAAATAACATTTGTTAAAGTCATAACGAGGCAATTACAGTCTAAAGGCCTTTACCTGTGCAGTTCCGTCCATCTCCGTTAAATCCAAATAAACAGGTGCACACAAAGGATCCATTTGTGTTTTGACAAGTAGCGTTCAGGTGACAATCGTGAGTATTTTTTTGGCATTCATCAATATCTAAAAAAATGTGGAAGAAAATTCTACAACGGTAGTGGTTACATGAGTGAGATATACATTTGTTATTCGAACTCTTACGAGTTGAAAAAGTATTTAGTTAGTTATCATTGTAACAAATTAATTGTTACTTTAGACTAAACCAAAACTTCCACAGCGGCGGAATCTCTTTCTAGACACCATTCCAAACTGCAGCCGTTCAGATACGCACTAGACGGCCTAACATGATATATAAATATGGGTGGTTTGAATACTCCAGGAAGTATATTGTTCTTATTGGCCTATTCTGTAATTAACCTTTTTCGCAATGTTCTCCTTCGAATCCAGGAGGGCACAAGCATCGATATCCCTTGATTGTGAAACCGGACTGACAAGTTGCATTATTTTGACACGGTAGGTTTTTACCGCAGGCGTTCTGAAAAGAAAAAAAAAAGATAAAAGAAGAAATATTGATGTATTGAATGATTGAATGAAAGAACGGAAGTTTTGGTACACGTCGGTTGTTTTTCACGATTCATCGAAAAGCGTAGAGTTACTGAATTTCAGTTATACTTTATATTTTACCTTTGAGCCACGATAATAAAAATCGGTATCAGTCATCAGGTCAGTATCATATTCAAGATGAGTGGCGTTATTCAGTTCACAGATATAATCGATTCTTCCATTCTCGGGATCTTTTTTGAAGTTAGCACTGACGCAGTTGTCGTTCATGTAGCAGAAAAGCTCACAGTGATCCAAGTCTTTGACGTATTTGGTTTCGATTTCATGGTTCATCAAACGTCTTTTAGCAAAGAAGAAGCAATCTGGAAACAACATTGCGCGGTCTCGCTCTGAAGCAAAGCAATCAAAATAGTAAATAATTTTTCCTGTCAGACATAAATTAACTCACGTTTCGAGGTTTTAAGTTTAAAAAAAACACGCTTGGCGAACAAAGAACTGTGATCTCAATCAAACCACGATTAAGGAAAAAAGGAGAAAAATTAATACTTCCTTTATTCGGGGATTAGTATTTAGGACAAAGTTTTCACAAGATAATTAACCCTAGCACCCCCTCCTCCCTCCCGAAAGCGTTTAAAAACAAAAATGAAACGAAAACAAAAATCAGCAGCAGCGACCATCACTTGTGAGGACAGGATGTTTAGAAAGCATTTTCGTGTCTTTTCGTTTCTTCTGAACTATATTATTTTACGGGAGAGAGAACAAAGCCGTTAATAAAAGGTATCCGCAAATTTTTCTCAAGTTCATTTTCTACTTCATGATCGATAAGTCATGAAAAAAAAAATCACTTTTCTTTATAAACCTTCCTGACTTTTTGTATAAAAGGGCCCTAGATAAATAGCTCTGGCACTATCCCTCCCAAAAACGGTAAAAAAAAGTGAAACAAGAACAAAAATTGGCAGCATCGAGAACCACTTGTCTTTAGTGAAGAAACAAGGTCAGTGGAGAGCATTTTCGTGTGTTTTGTTTCTCCTGAGCAATATTATCTTAGCGGAGATGTTAAGTCATGGAAAAAAATGGTTTTTCTCAGTAAACCTTTTTTTCGCTTTCTTCATTATACAGGCCCTTGAAAATTCAGTTTCTTACTCGAGTTTACATGATCGCCTTTGGTTATTTAACGGTCGACAGATGCCACCTGTTTTTGAGGTGAGTACCTTTAAACTAATCCTTAAACATGTTTGTGCTGATAACGTTCTCTGAGACTTGCACAATACGCGATTTTAACTTTTGATAGATAAGCTGTGGTTAGGGACGAATACAAAGCAAGGAAAATGTGGCTATTCTTTACCAAATGTCAGCATTGTTCACTTGTAAAAATAATTTCTATAAGATGATTAGGAGCGGTAAAAAACTGAATGTGCTTCCTCATGATGCAGAAAGATCAAATTCCCGCCTAATAAAACAGGGAAATTTAACATAACATAGTGTCATGCTTTAATGTTAATGGGAGAGGAGAAATGGGGATGTAACAATTTTAAATGAAGTAATTTGTTTTTGACGAAGTTTTTTGGTCGTTTTGTATCTAAAATCCAATTTTCTGAATAAGAAATGATAAAACATTTTTGTTAAATACCCTTTAATTTTTCAAAAATGAGTTCAAATCATAGGTGGATTTTGAATGTAGGTTTTTGACTTTGTCTTTCCTAATTGTTGTAACTTTAACTCTTTTTGTATCAGCAAAAGAGAATAAAGGAGATATGTAAATAGGGTTGCACTCATAAGGGATCGAAGGATAAAAAATGATTCGCCGTCTGCGACTCACCTTTTCCAAAAGTGAAGTTATTCAATAATGCATTCCAGGCTATGAACATGAAAAATGAAACAAGTTCCATGCCTGCTTCAAGGTAACGGTTTTCTGTTTCTACCACGCACGTATGGCACAAGTTTTAAGTTGATCACCAGCTCCCAGCAGTGGATTAAGCTTTCAAAATCGACCTGCTTTTATGAACGAAACCGTATTATGAAAATAGATGTAAAAAAAGCTTGTAGCTGTCAGTTCTATGTGGAAAATTAATGCAGATGGCGCAGATGAACGTTATCCACTTCGCTCGATGGAGAGAATTGGGTCCTCTAGGCATATCATTATATATTTACAGACGTATTAGACTGTGAAATGAGTCTCCAGAACAACGTTGTAAAAATTTTGATTAATTTCTCGAGAAGCAGATACTTGGACGTTAAGTTCTTTCAGACTATTTAATCAAAAAACTTTCAAAATTTGAAAGATCAAGCATATTTTTTAGCATATTTATCCAGCATATCTTTCATTTATTCTCATCAAAAGTAGATACTCTGCCAAATTTATTGTATTATTAGTATTTGACGTATAGCAACTTTGGTAATACTAGACATTTAATTAACAGAAAAGTCATGTTACCGTTTCAAGTCCGCCTTAATTTGTCATTTTTTGGAGTTAGAATACGCAGACGTGTTATTCTCATCAAAATTCCCTTTTAAAATCGTCTGAAAGAATTGATAATCAACTCCAAGCTCCTTAGCGTGCGGATATCTCCCTCCATTAGGTGTTCTTAAACTGCCCATAGAAGAACAAATGTACAAGCATTAAGAAGCGATCTCGATCTTTCGCATCGGAAAAAAGTTTTCCCTCAAACTTTGCCCAATAAACTATCTTTGGTAGCAAGTAGATAAAACCACATTAGTTTCTGGAAATACGTTAAAATTAAAATTTTTAGAGCTCTCAAAAGTCAAAGCTGCTAAAGGCCCTTTTTTGACCTCTTGCGACATCGAAAATTTCAAAAGTTGAATAACCTGGTCCACGTATCACACCGCATGCAGCAAAAAATCTTTTGTATTTTTAAACTGTGCGATATGTTAGGTGAACAAAAAGTATTTCAATTTTGATATTTGTTTATTTAGGGGTTCGTCATAATTTATTTAAAAACACTCGTTTGACAGCTTTCTGAAATTGGTCAAAAGTACTCTTTCCTTCCTGGTTGATATTGCTCAAGTCCAGACCAGACCGTTCAAAACTCCGCTTGATTTCTTCTAATAAGATGTTTAGCTGCAGAAAAATATAAAAACAACTTGCACTTATTAATTTTGTTCGCCGCGGTGACTTCAAACTTTCAGCGATTTTGCTAGCGTGACAGTCGATTATGCAAATTAGTTCATTGAACAAACTCCGACCGTTTTATATACGTAGCTCAATAAATCTTAGATTTTAACCGTTTTAAGTTGAAAAGATAGTAGGACAGAGCTTTTAGACTACACCGATTGATACTCTAAACATTTCAAAAGGCCAGAATTTGACAGATTTTACCCTCTCGTGACGCAAGACGTCAACAACAATGCATCGAATATCATAATTTGATTAGCGCTCGCCTAACATTTTAATGGCAAACTCTTTTTTAAAAATTTGGCTTCTGCTATTTCATGCATATTTGAGTTCTAACAGCTTACGCTATTCAAATCTGTATGAACATTTCAGAGCCAAACTACAGGATTCTATCCAGTGTAACCGGCGATACCAGCACATACTAAAATACACCGTGAACCGTGACTCTGTCACGTAATTCAATTGTGTAATTATCCTGAATTGCTTCTCCTTTCTAAATAAAGCAGCGATAACATCAATTTTTGGATCAAAATTCTAGTCGGCAGGAATAAGAGAAAGTTTGTCTGCACACCTGTCTTGAAGACAGTTCTATTCAGAACTTTAGCATAGATCCAATTCAAGTCTTATAGGCATATATTGATAGCCTCGCCGATGCTGCACAAAAGACCAGGATTACACATTTGGAATCCCAAGTAGATTGTTGGGAAAAATGCTCCTTTCCCAAAAAACCTGAGTTTGTTCAAAAAGCTGGGGAAGCGTGCCAGCTGGTGTGCGATGTCATTGCTCTAAGAGATGGAAAAGCGTTATTCCAAGCGGTCGTAGACCATGAAGAGAAGTGCAAGATAGCTATTGCTGTTGGCCTTCAAACCCTCACGGTCGCCTATCAGAATGCTCCCACAAAATCACTTAGGACTCAAATACTGAGTATTTATGCCTATAGATTTTCAGCCAACGAGCTTAAACGCATGCATCAGCCATTTGAAAACCTCTCCGATAGACAAATAAAGAAGGCAAGAGCACAGGCGAAGAGTGAGGTGCCTGTTGAAAAAATCCTGCGTCACAGAATCCGACCTTGAGCTCCATATGAACTTGGATTTCATCATGTAAGTCCTGTGTCTGCGAGCATGACTGAAAGTCTTTATGGCAAAGTGAAGAGGGAGTGGGTTCATCACTTTCAGTCATTGTCATTAGAGGGTTCGACTTAACTGGTTGCGGTGACCACAGAACCCTTGACAAGTGCTTCACAGCTTCCCATGGGATGAGCTCTTTATACGAGAGGTGCAAGTGTACAGCTTTTGCAAACCGTCAGGCAGCGCTCGTGTTTGAGAGAGGCCAGGAACACAGTAATGGATGAGATAGGACTATAAATATCCAATCATGTTTGATGTCTATGATGTGTGCTCGTTGGCAAGAGGGTGAAGGTTGCCCATGTGCAAAATGCGAGATACAAAGACAACACTTCTAGCAAAAATGGAGGAAATGATTTCGGAGTGGAGTTGTAATGAAGTCTAATTATGACGTTCACCCGTTAAGCGAATGCGATATCCTTTTTCACAACAACTCTCCAAAGTTGTGAACAGCGACTGCTATGCAGACAGGTGTGACGACCAAATGTCATTTGTTCCTGTCAGCTTGAAATTCGAGCAATCGCTGCTTTACTTAGACTTGAGAGGTATTCAGGACAATTATACGATGGAATTACGTGACAGAGTCACTGGTCAAGGTGTATTTCAGTGTGGGCTGTTATCGCCGGTTACGCTGAATAGAATCCTGTTGTCAGGACTTTGGAACTTTGGTTCTAAAATGTTCGTACAGGTTTGAATAGCGTAAGCTGTTAGAACTCAAATATGCATGAAATAGCAGAAGCCAAATTTTTAAAAAAGAGTTTGCCATTAAAATGTTAGACGAGCGCTAATCAAATTATGATATTCGATTCATTGTTGTTGACGTCTTGCGTCACGAGAGGGTACAATTTGTCAAATTCTGGCCTTTTGAAATGTTTAGGGTATCAATCGGTGTAGTCTAAAAGCTCTGTTATACTATCTTTTCAACTTAAAACGGTTAAAATCTAAGATTTATTGAGCTACGTATATAAAACGGTCGGAGTTTGTTCAATGAACTAATTTGCATAATCGGCTGTCACGCTAGCAAAATCGCTGAAAGTTTGAAGTCACCGCGGCGAACAAAATTAACAAGTGCAAGTTGTTTTTATATTTTTCTGCAGCCAAACATCATATTAGAAGAAATCAAGCGGAGCGGTCTGGTCTGGACTTGAGCAATATCAACCAAGAAGGAAAGAGTACTTTTGACCAATTTCAGAAAGCTGTCAAACGAGTGTTTTTAAATAAATTATGACAAACCCCTAAATAAACAAATATCAAAATTGAAATATTTTTTATTCACCTAACATATCACACAGTTTAAAAATACAAAAGATTTTTTGCTGCATGTGGTGTGATACGAGGACCAGGTTATTCAACTTTTGAAATTTTCGATGTCGCAAGAGTACAAAAAAGGGCCTTTAGCAGCTTTGACTTTTGAGACCTCTAAAAATTTTATTTTAACGTATTTCCAGAAACTAATGTGGTTTTATCTACTTGCTACCAAAGATAGTTTATCGGGCAAAGTTTGAGGAAAGCTTTTTTCAGATGCGAAATACCCTGAACCGCTCTTACAGAGATCGCCTCTTAAATATCTCCATTCAGAAATTTCGGTTCTAGATGTGAAGTGATAACGACTCGACCTCGACAAGAACTACAGAAGAAATGATATATTCTTCCTAAGCGAGAAAAAAAAAACAATATTTTAAAAACTGGCTAATGAACATTTACAAGCTGCGGATTATCCTCTTTTTTTATGAAACAAAAATTCCTAGGATCGCTTAAACTCTCCATTTATCTACAAAGTTCAATAACCAAAGGGGCAAGGAAGATTCAAACATAAAGCTTCCAAACTATATCCCATCAATAATCCTTTCTAACTTATTCGGCATTTTGGACGGGGTTGACACTTTAGCGACCTATTGGTAGTTTTTGAGGTAAACAGAGCAACAAATTGTTTACCAGAGCTTTCGTGCTACATAGAAATAAACATTTAAAGGTTCGGTTAGTAAACCCCGAGTACTGATAATCTGCTTTCGTTGAAAAACCCTAAGTTAGTTCGCTTTCAGAATCGTACCATATCCTTACTTAAGAGTGAAGCCAACCTTTTTCTTTTGGTATGCTAAATTCAAGGAGCCGCGGGTAAATATCCTTTTCGTAACTTTCCAGGGAAAATATTGCTCAAATCATCCATCTGTCTTTTCGATATGATCAACTCTTACCTCTCAAGTTGCAAAACTCTTTGGTCCCTTACTGCTTCTGAGGTAAAAGTGCTTTCTTTTATAACAATATGGTAGCTATGGTTACTATAGAAACACCTGGTTTCAAGCGAAAACGATTATTAAATTTAGATAAGAACTTTCTGGTTCCCTCTACAATATTACTTAACCATGGCAACAATTACACAATTGTCATCACGATTGATCACGATCATGATCATCACGATCTCAAATTTTGCAATAAGCGTAATTTCTAACTGGTAACGTTAACAAATTATCATTCTGAAACATCATATTCGGTCTAAAGTAGCTTTAAACGTTATTTAAGAAGATCTCTTTCAAATTCTAAAATAATCCAGTGTGTACCTAAGGAAACTCCACCGTGTGCTGATAAAGGATCGCTAATGAAAAACTAATAAGAAAAGAATGTCTTTGACAAGGAAATATTGCCAGCCTCAAGAAAAGTCAAGCCTTCCATTGCAAAAGTTATACCTAAAGATGTAAACATACAATAACACTCTTATGTTTGTATCAATCAAAAGAGTTCCACTTACGGTGTATGTACCTTCCTGAAGATAAGTAGGGGCTGAGTAAATTTTTATGGGCAGGGAAAACTACCCTTTTTTTTCCTTTTTGCTTTAAGAAATGTTCCGCTTGTTTGTGGTTTTGAAAGTGAGTTTTCTAATTTAAAAAGGACTTTCATCAACCTGTCACGGAATTTTTAGTTTGAAAACTTGCTCTGGCCTCGAGGAAGTCTTCGAGCAAATACTGACGATTCGTGTTGGAATTTGCTATGAATATTTATACAGCTCCATCTTGCGCGAAAGCTACGATGACCATACTTCACGGACGTCAAGAAAACGCAATACAAACGATCTGCTAAAACCTCAAGGGCTTCAGAGCTACAATACAAATTTAAGTTGACAATGAGGACAAACAGATTAAACAAAATGCGATGTAAATTTACGCTGATATGCCAAAATTTTTTAACATGACAGTTCTTAATGAGTCGTCGACATTGTAGTTCAAATAAATTTATGGAGCTGCAAATATGACTATTTTTTTTCGTCATACACACTGTCTTGAAACTTGCTTAAGTCCTTTTCATATTACTCATAGTTTATTGAATTGTCGTCTGTCTTGTCTCACGCAACGTTAAATCAACACGTAATAAGGGCTCGAAATTATTTCAAAAGTTCCTATTCTTGTAAAATCGTTCGTTTTTCTTCCTACGGCTATGTCACCACAAATTACACAAAAAGCACAACGTTTTCCGTCCGTAGGATAAAATCATCCATACAATTTGTGCACGATGAAACATTTAGCCGGCTTCACGCACTCTGTAGGAGTTTAAAAACATAGTTTAGGCGCACTTTTACCAGAATAAACAATGCATTTTTTCCATTATTTAACATAGAAAATGTTTGTTCAAGATAACAGACAAGACAGACACCAGTTTATGTCTTTCTATAAGACACCAAATGACTTCATTAATAAATTATCTCCTATATTTTTCCAGCTTGCCTAATTCTTCGGTGGAAGTTGCTGGAATTTTCAAGTTACACTTAAAATTGTTTAAGTTCTCATTAGGTGTGATATGCCTCTGAAAAACAGCTCAGTAATTTCGAACTTCATTATTGTTAGAGAAATAAAACGTCGGAAAAATTGTGTGATTCACATTTCTAGGCATCAAGTCTCTATTGTTTAAATTTGCAATTGTATTAGTCTCAATGCACGGATGGTTTAATTTCTGAAATTGAAAACTGTCAAACAATATTTAGAACTTATGCATGGACGAAGTTTTTTCAACAGTCGTTACATATTTGTTTTGCATCTGAGGCGACTTATTTTCCATCGATTACGATTCATCTTTCGTCAAATGTGTTTCATTGGCGCCTTGAAACGAAGTTAGTACATGAATATGTAGAATATGGAATTGACAATCAAGGAAATGCAGATGCTGGAAATACAGAATATTGAGGTGAAGCTTTCAAGATTTACTTTGCGAAGCATCGTGTGTGTTATAGTCTTCATCCTGAACTTTTTATCTTACAATTAACGAAGGGTAAATTATGATTTGCCTGGTTTTTACTTAAGCATTCATGAAACAATCAGTTCGGGAAGTTAAACGCTGACTACCATAGCAATACTGCTTCCTTTGAAGGAAAACAACTCAAGGCCACTCAGAAACTGGCATTACATCGTCGTTTTATAATCGATAACAGAATCCTTGGAACCTTTTAGCCATCACGGAAACATTACAGCATTTAGGTTTTTAAAATCATGTAGGAACATTAAGCAGCAGGCTCGTAGTACATCAAGGTGGTAAGACATCTAATAAATTTCATTCGTACCCTGAATTATGCATTGCCTCTCTTTCATTTTCTACGGTCTTCTTAAGGACAGGAGTCTATAAGGAAACGGTTATTAAATCCTTTTTTCCTTATAACTCTACTTTTGGTGTGCTGTCTTGTAACAAAATAAGAAAAAAAAAGAGAAATTATAGGTTCCGCGTAACTTAACCAGCCCGCCGAGGAGAATACGGGAAAATGGAGAAAATTGAATACTGCCTTCATTTGCGGATTTTTGCCTATCTGAGAACATAGGAATTTAGGATAATTTTCTGTCTCAATTCCGCGCTCAGAGATTTCCTCATGATTTCAGCTGAGATAAAGGAGGTTAACACATAAAGTGCTTGGGACAAGACAAGTTTGAGTAAAGTTTTTAATTGTTTTTGTTGATGTCGCTTACCGCTGTTATATTTTAAATTCCTAACTTTTTGTACAATAGGGTCCTAGAAAAATAGCTTTGGCCGTCTCCCCCCTAAAAACGGTAAAAAAAAGTGAAACAAGAACAAAAATTGGCAGCATCGAGCATCACTTGTCTTTTGTGAAGACACAAGGTTTTTAGAGAGCATTTCGTGTGTTTTGTTTCTGCTGAGCGATATTACTTTAGGGGAGATAGAACAAAAGCCATTAATTAAAGCTATCCGCAAATTTTTATCAAGTTCGATTTCTATTTCATGATCGATATGTCTTGAAAAAAATTCATTTTTCTTAATAAACCTTTTTTCTCTTTCGTCATTACACAGGTCCTTGAGAATTCCGATTTTTCTTACTTGAGTTTACACGATCGCCTTTGGTTATTTAGACCGATTATCATAGAAAGAGGAAATTTATGCTAATTTCAATTGAGACAAGCCATCTTTGTCTGGCCTCACGCAGAAGATTCATATATGGGTTCAAGATATTTCTATCAATAAATTCAGTATACATTAGAAAATTCGACTTTTTCCAAGAAATAGTAAACTTTAAAAATGTGAAACACGATATTTCCCAAACCAGAAATATCGAAATAATCGGCAATTTAACGGTCGACAGATGCCACCTGCTACTGAGGTGAGTACCTTAAAACTAATCATTCAAAATGTTTGTGCTAAAAACTTTCTCTTAGATTTGCGCAATACCAAATTTTAACTTTTAGTAGATAAGCTATGTTTATGGACGAATATGCAACAAAACAATGTAACTATTCTTTACCATATGTCAGCACTGTTCTCTTGTAAAAATAATTTCTCTCAGATGGTTAAGTGCAATAAAAATGTGCTTCCGTACGATGCAGAGAGATCAAATTCCCGCCTAATAAAACACAGGGAAATTGAACATAACATAGTGTAATACGTGCATGTTATTGAGAGAGGAGAGATGGGAATGTAACCATTTTCAATGAAGTCTTTCGAATTTACCGAATTTATTTTTTTTTTGTCGTTTTGCATCTAATATACAATTTTCTGAATAAGAAACAATTAAAAGTTTTTACTAAATACCCTTTCATTTTTCAAATATGAGTTCAAATCATGGCTGGATGCTGAATGTGGATTTTTGACTTAGTCTTTGCTAGTTGTTGTAACTTTAACTGTTTTTGTATCAGCAAAAGAAATAAAGGAGACATATAAATAAGGTTGTACTCATAAGTGAATCGAAGGATAAAAAATGATTCGCCATCTGTGACCCACCTTTTCCGAAAGTCAAGTTAGTCAATAATGCATTCCAGACTATGAACATGAAAAATGAAACAAACTCCATGCCTGCTTCAAAGTAACGGTTTTCCGTTTCTACCCCACGCGTATGGCGCAAGTTTTAAGTTGATCACAAGCTCCTAGCAGTGGATTAAGCTTCCAAAATTGGCCTGTTTTTATGAAAGAAACCATACTATGAAAGTCAATCAAAACATAAAAAACAATTCAAAATTCTTGGGGCTATCAAGTCTATGTGGAAAGTAATAGAAATGTCGCAGATAGATGTTACCCGCTTCCCTCGATGGAGAAAAGTGGGTCTCACAGGTATATCTTTACAAGTTAACATACTTATTAGACATTGAAATTAGTCCTTAGAACAACATTGTAAAAATTTCGATCTATTTCTTTAGAACGTCTAATTGACGGCAAAAAACCCCCAGGAAAAGCAGATATTTAGACGTTAAGTTCTCTTGGACTTTTTAATTAAATTTGACAGATGAAGAATATTTTCGGCATATTTATTCAGCATATTTTTTATTCATTCTTATCGAAAGATAAACACCTTGGAAAACTTATCATGCTTTTAATATTTGTCGTATGGCAAGTTTGCTAATAATAGACATTTAATCGAAAGAAAACTCATGTTCCCGTTTAAGTCCGCTGTCATTTGTCAGTGTTTGGAGTTAAAATACGCAGACGTGTTATTTTCATCAAACGTCGCTCCTAAAATTGATAATCAACCCTTATATAAAGCTGTTTAGCGCACGGATATCTACCTCCACTAGGTGTTCTTAAACTACCCATAGAAAAACGAATGTCCATTCAGAAATGCTGGTTTTAGATGTGAAGTGACGACGACTCGACCTCGACAAAAACTCAGAAGAAATAATATATTCTTATTGAGCGAGGAAAAAAATGCGATCTTTGACAAGTTGGCTAATTAACATTTACAAGCTGCTGCTTATCCTCATCTTATATAAAACAAAAATCCCGATGATTGTTGAAACCCTTTATTTATCTGCTAAGTCCAATAACCAAAAAGGCAAGAAAACATAAAGTTTCAAACATAAAGTTTCCAAACTATATCCGATGAATAATCCTTTCTGATACATCAAACATTTTGGACGGAGTTGAAACTTCAGCGACCTTTTGGGAATTTTTGTGGTAAACAGAGCAACATAT
Source organism: Pocillopora damicornis (assembly GCF_964200805.1). Lineage (NCBI taxonomy): Eukaryota > Metazoa > Cnidaria > Anthozoa > Scleractinia > Pocilloporidae > Pocillopora > Pocillopora damicornis. Next base: position 23,532,060 of record NC_142670.1, on the reverse strand, counting down.
TGCTTACCAGAGCTTTCGTGTTGCATGGAAATAAACATTTAAAGGTTCGGTTGGTAATCCCCGAGTATTGATAATCTGCTTTCGTTGAAAAAACCCTACGTTAGTTTGCTTTCAAAATCGTACCATATCCTTATTTGAGAGTGAAGCCAACCTTTTTCTTTTGGTATGTAGAATTAAAGGAGCCGCGGGTAAATATCCTTTTCGTAAAGAATATGTATTTTACAGGGAAAGTATTACTCAAATAACCCATCAAGGTTTTCGATATAATCAACTCTTACCTCTCAAGATGCAAAGCTCTTTGGTCCCTTACTGCTTTCGAGGTAAAAGTGCTTTCTTTTATAACAATATGGTAGCTATGGTTACCATAGAAACACCTGGTTTCAAGCCAAAACGATGATTAACTTTAGAAAAGAATTTCCTTGTTCTCTCTACAATGTCACTGAACCATGACATTAATTAAACAATAGTTACCACGATCACGATCTCAAATTTTGCAATAAGCGTAAGTTTCGGCTGGTAACGTTGACAAATTATCATTATGAAACATCATATTCGGTCTACAGTAGCTTTTAAACGATGTTTATGTTATGCATCAATCAAAGGGGTCCCAATTACAGAGTATGGAACTTCTTTAAAATAAGTGGGGGCCGAGTAGATTTTTACGGGCAGGGAAAACTGCATTTTTTTTCTTTTTGCCTTAAGAAATGTTGCACTTTTTTGTGGTTTTGAAAGTTAGTTCTTTAATTAAGAAAGGACTTTAATCAACCTGTCGTGTAATTTTAGTTTGAAAAGTAACTTGCTCTGGCCTCGAGAAAGTCTTCCAGCAAATACTGACTATTCGTGTTGGAATTTATCTATCAAAGTTTGTACGGCTCCATTTTGCGCGAAAGCCACAGTGAGTATAACTCATGGACGTCAAGCACATGCAATACAAATGGTTTGATCGAACCTCAAAGGCTTCAGAGCTACAATACAAATTCAAGTTGACAGTGAGGACAAACAGATTAAACATGATGCGATATAAATTTTCATTGATATGCCAAATACTTAAAATTAATCGCTAAATATTTTTTAGCTCGACAGTTTTTAATAAGCCGTCGACAGTGTGGTTCAAATAAATTATAGGCGCTGCAAAAATAACATTTTTTTTTCGTCATACACAGTTTCTCGAAATTTGCTTCCGTTCTTTTAATATTACTCGCAGTTTATTGAATTGTCCACTGTCTTGTCTCACGCAAAGTTAAATCAACACGTAAAAACGACTCGAAATTATTTTAAAAGTTCCTATTCATGTAAAATCGTTCGCTCTCACCACAAGTTAGACAAAAAGCACAAAGTTTTCCGTCCGTATGGTAAAATCATCCCGACAGTTAATTTTGTGCAGGATGAAACATTTAGCCGGCTTCACGCACTCTATCTGAGTTTTAGAACTTAGTTTAGGCGCACTTTACCAGAATAAACAATACATTTTCCCCTTTATTTAACATAGTAAATGTTTTGTTCAAGATGACAGACAAGGCAGATACCAGAAGCTGTTTGTCTTTCTATAAGACACCAAATGACCTCATTAACAAATTATCTCATATTTTTTCAGCTTGCCTAATTCTTCGGTGGAAGGTTCTCGAATTTTCAAGTTACGCTTAAAATTGTTTAAGTTCTCATCGGGTGCGATATGCCACTGAAAAATAGCTCAGTAATTTCGAACTTCATTATAATTAAAGAAAAAAAACATTGGAAAAATCGTGCGATCCACATTTCTATTCCTCAAGCCTCTGTTGTTTAAATTGCAATTGTAGTAGTCTCAATGCACGGATGGTTTATTTTCTGGAGTTGAAAACTCTCAAACAATCTTTAGAACTTAAAGCAGTCGTTACATTTTTATTTTATATCTGAGGCGAAGAACTGTGCATAAATTCAAGAAAATGTTTCAGCAAAGAATTGTGACAGGACATGGGGTTTGCCTCAGCTACGGCGTCCGCATTTTTCAGGTAACTCATTTAGCGTCGCTCTTAACGTCCTGTTTACTTCACGAGTTGTTATCAGATAGTTGCTTTTTAACTGTCTCATTCGCGTTTTCAACAACATTGAAAACACTTTATTTAAGCAGGTGATAAATCAAATCGTGCTATTTTTGCAATTATTATGTATAGACCAAACTGTTCGACTGAAGCTCATGTGGACTTATTTTTCAACGATTACGATTCATCTTTCGTTAAATGTGTTTCATTGGCGCCTTGAAACGAAGTAAGTATGTGCATATGTAGAATATGGAATTAACAATCAAGGAAATGCAGATGCCAGAAATACAGAATATTGTGGTGAAACTTGTAAGATTTCCTTTGCGAAGCATCGTGTGTGTTATAGTTTTCATCCTGAACCTTGCATCTTACGCCTAACAAAGGATAAATTATTATTTGCCTGGTTTTTAATCAAGCATTTATGAAATAATCAATTCGGGAAGTTAAACGCTGACTGCGATAGCAATACTGCTGAAAATGACATTACATTCGTCGTTTTATAATCGATAACAGAATCCTTGGAATCTTTTAGCCATGATAGCAACATTACGGCATTGAGGTTCTTAAAATCATGTGGGAACATTAAGCAGCAGGCTCGTAGTACATTAAGGCGGTAAGACATCCAATAAATTTTATTCGTACCTTCAATTATGCATTGCCTCTATTTTATTTTCTACGGTCTTCTTAAGGACAGGAGTTTGTGAGGTAACGGTTGCTAGATCCTTTTTTTCCTTATAACTCTACTTTTGGTGTGCTATCTTGTAAAATTAGGAAAAAAAATTTATAGGTTCCGTGTAACTTAACCAGCCCACCAAGAAGAATACGGGAGAATGGAGAAAAATTAATACTACCTTCATTTGCAGATTTTTGCTTATCTGAGATAAAGAAGGTTAACAAATAAAATGCTTGGGACAAGGCAAATTTGAGTGATGTTTTTAATTTCTTTTGTTGATGTCGCTGTCACCGCTATTATATTTGAAATTCCTAACTTTTTGTATGATTGGGCCCTAGATAAATACTTCCAGCCCCCCCCCCCTCCAAAAAATTGTAAAAAAAAAAAAAGTAAAACAAGAACAAAACTTGGCAGCATCGAGCATCACTTGTCTTTTGTGAAGACACAAGGTTCTTAGAGAGCATTTTCGTGTGTTTTGTTTCTCTCCTCTTATTATTTTAGGGAAGATGGAACAAAAGCCGTTCATAAGCTATCCGCAAATTTTTCTCAATTTCCTTCTCTACCTCATGATCGATGTCATGAAAAAAAATCGTTTTTCTTAATAAACCTTTTATCGCCTTCTTCATTTTACAAGTCCTAAAAAATTCAGATTTTTCCTACTTGAGTTTACACGATTTCTTTCGGTTATTTAGACCGATTATCATAGAAAGAGGAAATTTATGCAAATTTCATTGAGTCAAGCCATGTTTGTCTGGCATCACGCAGCAGATTCATATACCGGTTCAAGATGTTTCTATCGATGAATTTAGAATACATTGGGAAATTCTACTTTTTCCAGGAGAGAGTAAATTAAAATAAAAAAAGCCAAACGCTATATTTTTCAAAACAAAAATATCGAAATTATCAACAATTTAACGGTCGACAGTTGCCACCTGTTTTTGAGGTGAGTAACTTTAAACTAATCCTTAAACATGTTTTTGCTTATAACTTTCTCTGAGACTTGCACAATAAGCGATTTTAACTTTTGATAGATAAACTATGTTTATGGACGAATACACAACAAGAAAAATATAATTATTCCTTACCATATGTCAGCACTGTTCTTATGTAAAAACAATTTTTCTGAGATGATTAAGAGCGGTTAAAATGTGCTTTCATACGATGCAAAAATTACAAATTCCCGCCTAATAAAACACAGGGAAATTGAACATAACATAGTGCCATGCTTAAATGTTGTTGAGAGAGGAGAGATAGGAATGTAACCATTTTGAATAAAGTAATTTGTATTTGCCGAAATTTTTGGTCGTTTTGCATCCAAAATCCAATTTTCTTAATAAGAAACGATAAAAAATTTCCGTTAAATACCTTTTAATTTTTCAAAAATGAGTTCCAATCATGGGTGGATGTCGAATGTCGATTTTTGACTTAGTCTTTGCTTATTGTGATAAGAATACATGAAAGTCATATATTTGTACTGCGGAAAATACATTTTAAGCAAATGAAGATCATCGCAGTATATACTCAACTTAAGCAGTTGAGAAATAAGGCCTGAAAAAAAAAAAAAAAAAAAAAAAATTCAGGCCTGAACGGGAATCGAACCCATGACCTCTGCGATACCGGTGCAGCGCTCTAACCAACTGAGCTATCAAGCCAACTGGGAGCTGGTCTTCAGGCCTTATTTCTCAACTGCTTAAGTTGAGTATATACTGCGATGATCTTCATTTGCTTAAAATGTATTTTCCGCAGTACAAATATATGACTTTCATATATTCTTATCACACCTTCTCCATCTACGGGTATATAACGAACTCACAATTGACCAGCTCTTTGCTTATTGTTGTAACATTACCTCTTTTTGTTTCAGCAAAAGAGAATAAAGGAGATATATTAATAAGGTTGTACTCATAAGTGAATCCAAGGATAAAAAATGATTCTCTCTCTGCGACTCACCTTTTCCAAAAGTCAAGTTAGTGAATAATGCATTCCATGTTATAAACATGAAAAATGAACAAATTCCATGCCTTCTTCAAGGTAACGGTTTTCTGTTTCTACCCCGCGCGTATGAAACAAGTTTTAAGTTGATCGCCAGCTCCCAGCAGTGGATTAAGCTTCCAAAATCGACCTATTTTTATGAACAAACCGTATTATGAAAATAAATTTAAAAAAAAAGCTTGCAGCTGTCAGTTCTATGTGGAAATTAATGCAAATGAATGTTATCCGCTTCGCTCGATGGAGAGAATTGGGTCTCATAGGAATATCTTTACATGTTAACATGCGTATTAGACACCGAAATTAGTCCTCAGAACAATATTGTAAAAATTTCGATCACCTTCTTGAGGAGGTTTAATTTACGGCGAAAAACCCTAGGAAAAGCAGGTACTGAGACGTTAAGTTGTCTTAGACTTTTTAATCCAAAAACTCTTATAGGCAACTGTCAGGCAAGAAATTTGCACTATAACGGCATGATCTTCGTTTATAGGGTTTTCTACTGCTTCCGATTTGAAACAAACCTCTCAGCCGTCTGCCTCAAAACGCAGAACAAAGTTCGTGTGATCGTAATTTTTTTTTTTTATTGAGTGATTAATAGAAGATTTTAATGCGACAATTTCTTTTACTCGCGGCTTTTTTCGTTCTCCGTCCGTGTGATAAAATCATCCCCACAATTTGTGCACGATGAAATATTTAGCCCGCTTCACGCACTGTGCGAGAATAAACAATACGTTTTTCTCTATTGTTTAACATAGTAAATGTTTTGTTCAAGAAAATAAAATTTGAAGATGTTTTTTCGCCAAATATTTGTGATACCCACATTTGGAAGCTCGGTAAATTTTATTTTCGTTTTATTTCAGCTACACGGAAATAGAGGAGTTAAGGCTGGATATCATATCTATCATAGGGTGAAAGTCAAACTCAAGTTTTTCATGCATTCAGTACAGTCATCTCTTACTTTCCAAGATCCAACGTTCTTTGGCGCCCAAGTTTAGAGTTATTGAGCCAAACGCGTTTTCTTTTATTACTGTCTGGTAGCTATGGTTACGATAGAAACTGTTAGTTTCAAGCCAAGACGGTCATTAATATTAGAAATGAATTCCCCTCTTCCTGTTTGGGTTCTTTGCGCAAAAAGCTAAATTGGTAAAATAATACGCAGCGAAGAATTTAACCTAATGCAACGGATTGAGTGGAGAAATGTGTCGTGGACTATAAAATGTTATTATTAATTCCTTGAGTATCGCCTGTCACGCCAGGTGTAAACTCCATTATGATTATAGATCGTTTTTTGGTAATTCATGTCAAACAAACGCAATGCAAATGAATTTGAGAGAAGAAACGAGGCACATCAATAAAAATGCAACACAAGTCCAGCAAAAATGGTTTTGAGACTCATACAAACACAGAAGAAGAGGAGAATTTACCACTACGTGCTTCTAAGTCTGGTCGAACAGGTGTTATTAGACAATGTTGCCTAATGACCCAATAGACACCAGGGTAGGTGGGATCCAAATATAGAAACTTTTTTACTTAGTGAAGAGCCAGTAAAATTGTGTTTTCGCTAAAAATTTGGGTTGAAATAGCCGTCACCAAAAGTTGCATTCGCAAAGCTTGAAATTTTGAGTACTTCGTTACTCCGACCAATATATTAGTTAAGTTTTCATTGTGAGACAAGCACCTAGGGGTTGTTTAGTGCGATTGTAAAAGAACTCTTCGCGTCTCTGCGATGATTTGAAACTCCTGCAGTCTTGACCACTCAACACATGACGTATGTTTGATAGATAGTTATGAACTTTATTTTTCTATCATTTACTCTCCAAAAATATATTTTGAATTTCCTTAACTATCAAATAAACTATCAGAAATGTAAGGCAGTGTGCTAATAAAAATTTCCTCAATTGACCGACCGAAACTTTAATTAAGTTGACAAAATAAGGATGAATTTCCCACTTGAGAAATGTAATAAAATTAGAAAAAAGTTTCAAACTTTGCCATAAGCATGTTTTGCACTAATAGCAGGGTGCATTGGGTTATTTTTCATTTCATCGAAAAACTCCGTACAAAGCTTCTTTCTTTTTTTCTGCAAATATTTAATACATGTAGTTTTCGCAGTGGCAAACAATAGCACCGTATAAATTCGGCTGTCGATTGTAAGTAACCAAAATTGACTTTTTTCTTTTAGTATCATGTCCTGCTCTAGCAGACTGCAAGATTCCAGGCTTTATTTTCTGTTATCTATGAGGTAATATAATAATTTGCATCAACTCTAAATTCTGTAAAAAAATGTAGCGACACAGATCTTACGGCAAGTGCCAAACTGTACCACCCACTTTAATACATCGAGCGAAATATTCTCTCGCTTGGCCCTCATGCTTACCCCAAACGATACATGTGCGCAAGGATTTAAAGATAGTTTTCCTCTTTGAGATCCTCTGTAACAAGTCGTTTTATGTTCCCTCACATTTATTAACATCAAAATTAATTAAAGATGAGTTCTCCTGAGCTCTTTAATTTTGAACGAACAGAAAATCTTTCGTAAACAGGGGATCTTAAGCCACTGACATTCCATGAATTTGCCAAGCAACTTACGACCTACTCCTTGATACATCAGGAATGCACCAAGAGTGTCGAGGCAGAGTTCCTAAGATACCTTGTAATGATTGAGAACGATCCAGTGGTAGACAGCTGCTATACTTCACTCAGGGCCTTAGCGAGACGACGCTCTGAATGTTGATTTATGCGCAAACTTGATCTCAAGGATAATAGCAAATTTTTATTTGGAAAAGGAGTGCCGTAATTTATGATTGGACTCAGCCAAACCATCCAGTATCGGATCTGGCTTCCAAGACCTTCACTGGAATACTTTTTAAATTGTAAAAAAAGTTTCAGGTTTTCTTCCGTCAGATAAAATTGGTGCAGACTTAAGGTTAACGAGACCTGTGAGCCAACATTGAGTTCCCGACTAATTTTTCTGAGTGGGAGCCTTGCAAATCGCCTTTTATATATTTCAAGGTTCTTCTATTTCAAAATCATCACTTTTACCATAATTTGAACGGAATTCAAACGAGCTGCATGACAGTCAAAGTTGAGGGATAAGACAAAAGGATTTGTGAAAGGAAATCTTTAGAAGTACAGAAATAAACAGGCATAGTATTTGGCAAGTTGGATCTTTCAAATACAGAAGATTATTTCCATCAACGTTACTTTTCTTTAATGTAAATTGAACCCAAAGAGTGGGCTTCATCTTTGTATTAAATTCTCTCTCATCGCCTTATGGAATTTCCTGTCCTTTCCAGTTTCACAATTTGTGAGATGCTTGGAACCGCCAGCACTGACTTTTTAGAATTTGGCTTATTTCTCTATTTATGGTAATGATGGAACTACAATTTCTACAAGGGGTGTCATTATAACATAAACAGATATCGTTGAGAAAAGGTTCACGAAGTAAAATAAAAATTAAGGATAATGTTCCTGTTTATTTCAAGTACCGGAAAATGTTTTCTCGCCAAATGGTTGTGATAACCACATTTGGAAGCTCGGTAAATTTCATTTTCGTTTTATTTCAACTACACGGAAATAGAGGAGTTAAGGTGGATGTCATATCTTATCATTTGTGAAAGTCAAACTCGTTTTTCATGCATTAACTACAGTCATCTGTTACCTTCCAAGATCCAACGTTCTTTGGTGCCCAACTTTAGTGTTATTGAGCCGTGTTGAAACGTGTTTCCTTTTATTACTGCCTGGTAGCTATGAACTTCCCTCTTCCTGTTTGGGCTCTTTGCGCAAAATGTTAAATTGGTAAAAAAATAATACGCAGCGAATAATTTAACCTAATGCAATGGATTGACCGGAGTAATGCCTCTTGGATCATAACTGTTATTATTAATTGCTTGAAAGTATCGCCTGCAAGGCATTACAATTATAGATCTTTTTTTTTAGTAATTCATGTCAAACAAATGCAATGCAGATGAATTTAAGAGAAGAAACGAGACACTTCAATAAGAATTCGAGGCACTTCAAGTGGTTTTGAGACTCACACAGTGGTTTTGAGACTCACACAAACACAGAAGAAGAGGAGAGTTTACCACTACGTACTTCTTAGCTTTATTAATTTTATTCGATTACAGTATACAGACAAAGTTGATTTATGTTAATGGTACTGGAAAGACAGAAGTTTCCTTTTCTATCATCCATGATTTTAGAAAACGTTTCTAGTTTCCTTGTATGATTCTTTATCTTATTTTCTACCATCAGTTTATACTATAATACAAGTTGGAAGACTTGAACGGCTACCCATGCACTAGACGTGTTTATTAACATGGTTTGCGTGCGTTCAGCCTTTAAAGTCTGGTCAAACAGGTGTTTTTCGATAATATCGCACAATGACCCAATAGATACCAGGGTGGGTGAGATCCAAATATAGAAACTTCTTTACTCAGTGTAGAGCCAGTAAAATCATTGTGTTTTCGCTAAAAATTTCGGTTGAAATGGCCTTGACCAAAAGTTGTACTTGCAACTCCGACCAATGTATTAAGACCTCTTTGCGTCTCTGCGATGATCTGCAACTCCTGCAGTCTTGACCACTCAACACAGAAAGTATGTTCGATAGAGAGTAAGGAGCTTTATTTCCCTATCAATTTTTCTCCAAAAAAACATTTTGAATTTCTTTAACTATGGAACAAAGTATTAAAAATGTAAGGCAGTGTGTTGATTGAAATTTTCTCGATTTACCGATGGAAACTTTAAAGAAGTTGACAAAAAAAGGACTTCTCTCTTGAGAGATGTAATAAAACAAGAAAAAAGTTTCAAACTTTGCCATAAGCATTTTTGATATATTAGCAGAGTTTGTTGGGTTACTTTTTACTTCATCAAAATGTCCCATTCAAAGCTCCTTTCTTCTTTTCTGCAAAATTTTAGTGTTGTTTTCGCTGTGGCAAACAATAGCGCCGTATCAATTCGGCTGTCGGTTGTAAATAATCAAAATTTTTTCTTAGTATCATGTCCGGTTCTAGCAAACTGCAAGATTACAGGCTTTATTTTCCTCTTATCTGTGAGGTAATATAGGAATTTACATCTACTCTAAATTCTGTGAAAATTTTAGCAACACACATCTTAGGGCTAGTGCCAAACTGTGCCACCCGAACCTAACCGCTGCGAACTATAGTCTCCTCCGAGTGCGAGAGAGCGTACCCATATTTGCACATTTAATAGGGCGCATCCAGCGAGCCTGGGCTACCTGTGCCTTTATCGTTCATTTCTTCTTCGGGTGATAAATCTCCGAATATGAGTTGAGGTCTCCCTCAAAATCCCTGTCTAAATCCTCTCGGCGTATTTAAAAAAAAATGGTGATCTTTGATTTCGTTTTAGGCCATTAAAGCAAAGAAATTTCTCTCAAATTTTCGTACCCGAGATTCTTGCCTGCAAAACAGAAAATAAAGCTAATGACCGTGAATATATGAAAATCATGCATGGGAACTGCGGATTAATAAATGAATATGAAAGAGATCTTCGCAGCAGTGAGCACTACTTAAGCAGTAGTGAAAATTAAGCCTGAAAAGTTCAGGCCGTACGAGATTTGAATCCATGAACTTTGGAATACCGCTGCAGTGCTCTACCAACAGAGCTAATGGGATTTTCATATATTCACTTCACGGGTTTATTACGAACCGACATTATGACAAGCTCCCAATTCTTAATGCACAATTCATATAAATGACTTTCATGTATTCACAGTCATCTATTCATCACTTCACGGGTTTATCATGAGGCTAAGATAATGACCAGCCTTCAGTGGTCTTGCCAGCTTTGTTGGTATAGCACTGCATTGGTGTCGCAGAGGTCATGGGTTCAAATCCCTTCTAGGCCTAGCAAAAATCGTAGAAACTTACTGTATTGTGTAGCTTGTGCTTGTGTGAAAACGGATTAACAGATTCTGAAAGGTCCATTACATTTACTTTGATGTTCAATCACTGCAGAACACTCTTTGAAAATGGTTCGTGTAAAATTAAGTTAATTTTCTATGCGTTGTACGAACGGCAAACGCAATAAATCATTACGTTTTCCTGCATTTACACACATTAACCTTCAAGGAAAATGCGTGTTTTCAGCCGCAAACTCCGGTGAATACGTTGCTGTACACTGGGAAAATGCCAATGAACCAAAGGAAAACAAGCTATTTGCGGTGCGTTAACCGAGCGGTTACTGCCGGAAAATGAATTGTTTACCTGCATTTACCGCGAGGGAAAACTACCGTATAATGGAACGAAAACTGGGATTCACCGATGGGAAAACGTATAGAAAACGTTGGATTTTCCGTACGCAAAACATGTGTAAACGTTTGTTAAAAGGCTGCGTTTTCCATGAATTCAATCTTCGTGTTCGGTACGGTAAACGCTAGTTTTTTTTGCCGTGAATTATTGACTAGGCACTGTACAATCTTCGTCAAGCTAGTTTGAATTCGCCAAGCATCTCTACAAAATTTATCAAGTTAATCCTCGGAATTAATCAACCTCTATCAGTTTTCTTTGATTAGCCCAACTATGATTTAACCATATTCTGATAGGTTTTTTAGGTTTATAAAGAAACCAGGCAGTGTTCTACGTCAGTAGTTCGATCTGTTTTCAACTTTCTTCTTGGACATGGGAAAAAAAATGAAATGAAGGGAATCGTGAACAACATTTCCCCATTCAACTCAGAGTGACATTTGAAGATTTTCGCCGTAATCTTCTTTTTTGTCATTCGAACGAGGGCAGTTTTTTTGTAATAAAAGCTCTCCTACTGAGCTCAAATAGATATTATTCTACCAGAAAAAAGCCAAACAAACAAACATTAAATTTTTTTCAGCGAGAAACTGCAATAAATGCAGTTTACTTTTGATGCTAAATCTAACATTACAACAAAATCTACTGATAACTTTCTTGACCATTTAAAAGTGTTATTAACATCATGTGCTAGCTCACACCAGCTTGAAGTACTTCAGTCTATCCATGTTTTCTTGAGTTTAAAATAAAATATCAAGTTGAAAATATGATTAGATAGCTAACCAAAGTGACGTCTAATTTTAGAATGATCAAACCTGGGTGTATATCATCACAAAATTCTAGGCATTGCGAAATTGACTTGTCCAATTGCTGAAACGAGCTCTATCGCGAGACTTCGTGACTGCCATGTTCAAAGTATCAAATTCCGAATCAAACTAACGTATGAGCGATCCATTTTGATAAATCCTGTTGGTTTGTGAAAAATTGAGAACGGTGTGAATCTGTTTAACCTATTTGTTTTCTTACTCCGCCTCTGGAAAATGGTTTGAAACTTTGAAGTTCTTAAACGGGAATAAAAAGTCAAAGTTTTATATTTTCTCTATAGATGTGTTCGGTTTGACGGCAGTGTGACCGAGTGACCAGGGCGCGTTGGAGTTGTAATCTGTTGGTCCCGGGTTCAGACCCCCACCATGCTACTCTCTGGATTTTTTTTCGTTTGCCTAGTGTTCAACTGTGTGACTGCTCTTTGTTTATCGCCAACCTCAATTATTTTTCTATCTCTTAAAATTAGACACTTTGGTCGTCGACTGATGTGGAGAACCACCTGCCTAGGGTCCATAAATATTGCGTAAAAATGGAAAACGTGATATAGGTAACTTGTGTCCTGTATTACAGCTATCTAATTCTTGTAAAGAGTCTTACTTCTTATTTTGCTAGTGGTCATGTTAAATGGTGATCCTGCTTGTCCAGAATATCAATACTTGTTGTTTTTTCCTTTCGTTTTCATTGTTTCAATTTTTTTATTCTTTTTTTCGTTCCTTATTCTGGTTGCAAACATGTCCTACAAATTATTACGAATGAGATTTTTTATCATCACAATTTAACAGAACGCGTCCAGTGTACAAAATCTACCGAAGTAATGAAAATAACCGGTACGATGAAATTCAACTGAAGCACTCTTGATTGCACAGTTTATGGGGATGTCATCAACGTAGAAAATCTGCCCAAGTAATTTTAAATCACTAAAGTTATTATGACGAAAAGAGGACTACGTAAAATCTCCGAAAAAAATGTACCTTAGGATCAATGTAAGTACTGCTATGATTTCTATGGAAATACCCAACAGAAATCTCTGTTGAGTATTTACAACCGGTAGAACGATTACTAAAGCAGACCTTTCTGAGAACCTCATCATCTTCCACTGAAGGATGAGCACCATCCAACCAGCTTGACCAGTCTGTATCACATCTATATGCTGGCACACGCGTTGTTGGCATTTTTGTTACTGCAGCTCCCACAAAACGAAACCATCCCTCAAGGAGTTGGTTGTCACCCAACACTGGTCCAGATTTGGGCGTTTTGTTACTCCTTCTTTTATTGGCATCGCTCAGTTCTTTATAAGTATTACATGGATCGGCTACAAAGTTAAAGATGATTGTAGTAATTAGAATAAATGGTTAACTGATTTGTTAAAGCGTCTCATAATCAATACGAGATGGCTTATCATAATTGAGCATGAGCAAAGCGCGCGCATCAAGTACAAAAATAATTTATTCAAACCGTGTGTTCGGTCAGAACAACCGCGTACGATCAAAACAATAAAATGCAATGATATCTTCACATCTTTAAGGCGCAAAGAAGTTCAACGTCCGGCCAAACAGTTCAAGGATTTGTTCAGCCTGTGTCCGAATCACTTTCGTTTCCGAGGTTTAACCATGTTTGTTTTTAATTTCGGCGTTGGATCGCTCGAGCAAAGTGTTAAGCTGGGTTTGTTCGTAATTTTCTATTTCCTTAGCAATTCTCTTCTTTAAAAACTACTTTTTCCAAACCGACAACCAAAAAGCAGCGCTTTTTAAAGTGTTTTCGTTGTTTTAGCTGTTTTTCAGTTGCGGTGGCGAAAGAAAACCTACTTAAGACATCGGCCATTGTTTCGCTCGCAAATTTCAAATTTTTTTGCGACATCTAAGGCTCACATTTGATTGGCTATCTGTGAGTTTCTTTGATTATTGACTAATCAGAATGTCTGATTTGTTACTTTCTTTGCACTGAATTAAACCTGAATTAATTTTCTTCCGCACTGAATTACCTGAAAACTGCATTTTTCTCAACTAATCAGAACTGAGTAATTTTTCGATGTATATTATTAATAAGATAATCAAAATAATAGATGGTTGCTTACAGTCATGGAACTTCTCTTCTCTTGTTCAACTCGATACCAAGAGATTATAACAAGTTTATAGCGGAGCTCGCAAAGCGTAGCCCCATAATTATAAAAAATAGTAGTAACCAATCAAGCTGAAAAAATGAGGATGTACGACCGTACAACAGTCCGGGCCATAACCATTTCTGGATACTTGATGACGTCACCAACATGGATGTCGTAGTGGGACATCGAGGAAACTCACTCATTACTTTATTCGAGCCCTAGCGACTTAGTTCCCTACCCATATCCCATGAAACCTTGCAAAATTACAGAAGACAAGCAACTACACACAACAAGCAAAGAGCTGGTGGTGGTCGCGATGACGAGAAGGAAAAATTCAGATGAAAAGTCGGGTGGAGGTCCATGTTGCGAAGGGCTCGATCGAGGAATAACCTCTATTTAGTTGAGGTTTTCAGGTATGCAACATTTTTTTTGATTCCTAAAAAAAATATTTTAAAAAACTAGAATAAATTTGCTTCCGATTTGTCAAAATTCCAATCGAGTGCACGAGGTTTTTGCTCGAGTGCACGAATGTTGAAAGTCTGTTAGTGTGCAAACTACCAGACGGATTCCTTTGTTCAGATCCATCGGAGTATTGTGTAAACCATAAATTTTAACCATACGTTGTGGCCGACCAATTTATAGGAAAAGGACAATTATTTATCGGACCTTTATAATCCTACATTGTGAATTCAGATCAAGCCAACAGCATAGATGAACACATTCAGTATCTCGAGACACTTTGTCGTCTTTGTGGCACAAATCTGCCACGGACCTGGGTCAGTGCTACAAACAAAGAATCTTTTAAATCGGAGCTCTGGATGAAATTTCGAATCAATGTAGATCTTGACATCAGAGAGATTCATTCAGCCAAGGCGAATGCACACTAAAAAATAATTTCAGGAAACCACGGATCTAACACATAAATGTGATTATCCAGCGAGTAAGTTCTCCTTCGGGCAAACATAAAACAAAGAGGTATTCGTTCACTGAGCTCTCACATCTTTAGGTATCGTATCCGGGAAATGTGCGATAAGAGCGGCATGAAGATGAAAATAAAGAAATCACATTGGTGGAAAGCCTTGCCGAAGTGTCTCTATTACAGCAATCCGGAAAGAAAGGTTAGAGTTTAACTACACGAACTGATGAGAGTAAAATTTTCGTCTAAAACCACAAGGGACTTGTCTGTAATTGTGAAACTCGTTTAGAAACACCGCTCGTGCTTTCACATTTTGCAGTGATTACCTAAACAAACTTTCTATACAGGGTGTTCAAATCAAAGGGTAATTGTAGAGGACATATTATTGCTGACTAAAAGCTGTAGGACCGAATTTGTAGTGTTCTGAGACCTAGATTCTCCCGCGAATCGATCAATAGCGCGTAAAATACCTTGTATGATTCTCTTGCATTGAATTCGATCATGTGTATTCGTCTTAATATAGATTGTGACTACTTGATTTTATTTTATCCCACTCATGTTTTTATTGGCGTTTATTTTCCAGGTATCATAATTTCAAGATCAAAGCTCCACGTGTATCACCGCTTGTTATTCAAAGTGAAGACGACGACACGTATGACTCGCATGCACTGGCTTGTCTTCTTCCACGAGAAATGGAACGCATTCCAGAGGCTCTACGAGAAGTCCAGATTTTCAGCAAATCGCAGAGAAAGACATACACTTTAGGAGATGTCAAAGGGCAGCAGATCGGCACGTTTCAGCACTTTCTAAACATACAGCTGCATGCTTTGCTTCGATGTGGCAAAATAAACAGGAATTGAATGGTGAGTTACTGTTTTCTTGCTTTACTGTTACTTTTTCGTAAAGGCTTGCTGGACTGAAATTGATAATGTCTATTTAAAAATCGGAAAGAAGCAAGATATTGTCTTTCCTCGACCTATACTGGAGAGAATGAAATTGTCCCGATTCCGCGATCTCACACCTCACTCGTCCCAATTGTTATCAGTGCGCGTTATTTGGTTCAACTTTATTTAATTGGTAATTTTGTAACCCAAAATAGGGAAATCAACGGAGAACGGACAGTAACATCGAGGTCAAGCTTTACCCAGAAGTTCTCCAGATACAAACAGGCTGGCGGAGGAGCTTTTATTCCTGTGACGCTCTTGGTGGAAGGACCACAGCGTTACAAAGAATTTGTGCTAGAAAGAATCCGCTTTACTCTTCCAGAATGCGAGAATGTCGAGGACATGCATGTTGAATGTTTAAAATAAACGAATATTTTTAATGGTATCTTACGTCCAGTCCTTATTAGCGAATTTTGTTTCAGCTTACTACCTTACTACCGCATTACAACATGGCCGCCACAAAAAAAAAAAAAAAAATTAACTTTTTCTTGTTTCCATTACCTCTCGGCCAAATTTGCTTTGTTTTGGTTTTGATCTCACCCAATCACAAAGCTCGAAACCGATATCCAGAAATGGTTATGGCCCGAACTGTACAAGGTGCTACTTTTAATATGC
Source organism: Pocillopora damicornis (assembly GCF_964200805.1). Classification (NCBI taxonomy): domain Eukaryota; kingdom Metazoa; phylum Cnidaria; class Anthozoa; order Scleractinia; family Pocilloporidae; genus Pocillopora; species Pocillopora damicornis. The sequence goes on along the minus strand of NC_142670.1, from coordinate 23,515,719 downwards.
GTGGTCAACTATGCCGCGGGCAAGCCGACGCCACGGCGTTGTTCAGTAGTCCAGTGGTCAGTGCACTGGGCTCCGAGTCGGACGACTCGGGTTCTAGTCCTAGCCGAGGCAAGGCGTTGTACCCTTGAGACATGCGGGAAAAAAATGCAAGCTCCGCTTTTAGGCTTAGCTAAATCGTGCTAAATATGAGGACAATGTGGTGCATGTGGTGCATGGTGCAGCACTGTAGTCGAGGGTGTCATGCTGGACTGTTCTACATATTGTAGCGAAGAGATTAAATTCACCTGTGCAGTTTTGTCCATTTCCAGTATATCTACTGTGACATTGACATACATGTGATCCAAGGGTGTTCGTGCATGTAGCATTCACGTGACAAGAGTGACTTCCTTTACACTCGTCAATATCTGTAGAATCATAGGCATTAAAAAAATTAATTGAGAAAAATTTGCCGCGCATAAGCTTGGAAACCTTAGTCTTTCTGTCTTGTAGTTCTAGAGAGAAGCCCTTCATGTTACCACTCACCAGACTTTTTCTCGGTTCCCCCAATTTCAACTACGTTGTTCTCTCCTGTAAGCCCTTCCATCGAGTCTCCCTTTGCCAGTTGAGATTTTTGAATGTTTATTGAATACAAATGTGTCATTATCACCATTTTCTTTAGGCCTACATTCATCTCCTTTTTATACAAGGATTGATTGTGTTGGTAAAATATGATAGTGTTTTTCCTTCTGTTGGGAATGGTTACAAAAGAAACGCATCAAGTACCTGTGCAGTCCCGTCCAAATTTTTCCATTTCTGAAGTTTAAGGCTGCGTTTCTCAAAATGCGGCATTTTTGCCTTTGAGAAGAGATAACTCAAGAGGGATTTGAGCTATTGACCTGAAATTTTCAGGTTAGCTGGGTCTCACTGAGTTAGTTGTGATGAATGAAGGAATTTGTCATAAGTGTTTAGAAAAAAGGTTATTTTAAGAAATGCTTCCTAATTTTGATTGCGCAATTTTATATGGGTGTCGAGGCTTCACATTTTGAAATTTTGCAAAGTCCTTCATTCATCCCAGTAAGCAATCTGTTTACTTGAGAAAAATAGTAAAAATACATGTTTCATGTGAAACTATATATATGTAAAAATCTTTTCTCAAGTAGGTCCAGGTCAGCCACAGCATGTGCTTTTTAAAGAGCTTGGTATCAGGTTACAAAAAAAATACCGCATTCAAATACACATTTTCATAATCTTCAGGCCGATAGCTTTCTAATGATGTATAGTGTGCTATGATTTTGATGAAAACCATAGCTGTCACAAGTGATGCAAAAATGTCACTTTTTCAGGTGAAACCCCGCCTTAAGTTATCTCAGCAATAGGACATCAAAATCAAAATAAAAGATAATACGTAAAGGAACTCTGAAAGCACATGAAGATTTTAAAAAATCTGAAATTGAAAGTAAAATTATTCTGCTGTACTGATTGCGCTGTTGTTGAAGGTTGAAAAGTTATAAAAAATTATGGCTGTACAAAGAGATTTTTCTTCTATCTATACTATTTAAGAGTAAATGTCAATAAAAATCACAGATTATCGAAAAAGTCGCGGACACGGTCAAAAATCGATTTGGTTCATTTTTTGCCTGTGGGTAGCCTTATCTAGTAAGCAAACGGAAATGGGGTTAGATTTTTGAAATATGCACTTTAACGGGAATAATTTGTTTTAAAATTTCCGGGGGTAAATAGCTCAAATTTCACCAAGCGCGATCCTGAAATTATGCACTTTTCGGGCACTTGTCATGCTAACAAAAATGTAACGGAAGGACTTTTCTAGTCATAGAAATATTGAGTTGGACTTGCATTATCGAGACAAAGTGATAGTTTTTGTCTCATGTTATTCTTGGAGAAGCTACGTCCCTATTAAGAGACGACATCTTCGGCCTTTCGAAATTAAGGCAAAGGTGGCCTAGAATAGCTTGGCAAAAATACATGTGGTAGTGTCTCAAAGTTTACAATAACACTACCAAGAAGCCTTGACAGATAGTTCTTTACGATGTGGGTTTTATTTCTTTGGGACCTTTGACTATCAAAAGATGACCACCAGCCGAATTTCGGTTAAATTACCGTGACGCCATAATGAGATGCATAATAACAAAATTAAACGCGTCAGACACAAATAACTGTTTTGGTCAGTTATATCTTCACTGGCCGTTAAAATGACTAGAAACATATTAAAATGTCTATAACTACACTTGATTTTGAACTCGTGAATTGCGCGCATGCGCAAGAGCGAGTTATAGATACGATGTGGGGAATGTCATTCGCTCGCTCGCTCGCTCGATTGGTCGATTCCTGTAAACTTTTTTTAGATTTTAGGCTTTTGAGAGCATTTGATAGTTTTTGGCGAGCAATAAACAGACGAAATGGCGACCTTTGTTGCTAAGAATAGTGGTGGGGCGAAAAAGAAGCCAATGATAATCTTAAAGAGTTTTTTTTTTTTTTTTTCCGTTTTAGTTTCAACAAGCGGCGCCAGTGACTGGCAGGCATGCAAGGATTCACACTGAAATAACAGAACAACCTTCGTTTTTCATAAAATTGTAATTTACAATCCTTGAACTTGAAAACAATCCGAAGATTCATTGAAAATATCACTTACTGCCAAGCGCTCGGAGTTTACAGATGTTCAAAGGCTTTTTCTGTTATGGCGTGAGATTGAGGACAAAATTGATCATTACGTTTTGTCGCGTGTGTTTTTCCTGTGTGAAGCAACAGAAGATGCCGGCGACTGACAAAATAACAAGTTAACACGAAAATCAAATAACACCTAAACAAACAATTTTAGCTACCGATTTTCAGTGAATTTTTAAAGAACAATTTCCTTTAAATTTCAAGACAATTTGAAGATTCAACATACACACAACGTACTAAAATGCGAAAGTTACACACCACAAAATTGATAAATAGGCCTGAAATGAAATTCTATCTTGTTATTGATTATACGTTGCCTAGCACGTGACTTAAATCTACCCAGGCGGAGATCCAAAATGACGGTGGCAGGCTTGGCTTAGTTATATTACTCAAAACTCGTTCCCGTTTGTCTCATTTGATAAAAAGGGAATCGTTAATGTTTTCATTAAGACAGTATTGCTTTGATTTTCTAATATTTACAACGAAAGACAGTAAATTTCACTTTTCACCCACATTTACTTCCAACCTTTTCTTTTGAACCAGAAACAAAAATGATAGACGTTTAAAACACATGACATCATCCACCTTGTCAATTGTAATAGCATGATCATTTCAATTGCAATGCCTTCTTATCCCAACGTTACTTTGTTTCTTTGCTACATTAGCGAACACTGAATTACTGCTCGTACTCTAGACATGACAATCAACCACAAAATTCCCTAAACCAGATAACATTAAACATAGTCTAAAAAATCATGAGTCAATTCACGAGTTTGCTCACAGAGCACTTTGATTATATACGGAGACAGGAGAAACAATTTTCGACTTTTGCAACCCTTTGAGAATCACGCCATAATTCTGCATAATTCTACACAATTCTACACACAAGAGGTTAAACAGTTGAATTGCACTCAAAAGGTTAAATTTGGCACAAAGCCGTTAGTTTTCGTTTACTTCTCATCCAGTGAACATGGATTCGAGCATTTGCATCCCTTCTGCGCCTTCTGCACTCGCCAGTTTCGAATTTACTGAAAATCGTCCAACACAAAGATAAGGAGGTTTCACAAGCAATGGTGAGCTCGAGTGACCAAAATCCGATATGTAGGACTCTGCTGTCACGCAACGCCTTCATGTAAATAATACACGCACCGCTTTTATAATCAGCAGATCAGTTATTCGTAAAACGTTCAGTGCTCAGTTACTTGGAAGAGCAGGTACACTCCTGGACTAATTATGTGAGTCGTGCGATGAATGGCTTTTTCCTCTTCTGAGGTGAAATGTCAGAAATATCCAGCCCAAGGTCGATGCACATGTCTCTTAGCCTATCCACTCTTGAAGTTGTGAGTGTACGTTTTTGTACAAGTTCGCAGATATTTAGATCGAAAGATACAATCGGATGTTGAATAGCCACATCTCTCATCACATTTGCACACACTGCAGATAGATGACTCTCAGCTTCGGCGGAAATTTCGTCCTTTTCGACGCTCTCCATGTCCACTTGTGAGATTTCACTAGCTTTTCCTCGGTTACCGGCGGCTGTAACTTCTAATCGCTTCTTTGCTGAAAGACGGCTGAAGAAGCCACTAATCTGCTGCGACGTAAGGACTTAATCAGGTTGAAATCGACGTCCCTCCGCTTAGTCTCTTGTTAGGCTCATGGTTTTCGAAACTTCCTGTGGATCGCTTTTCCGTCCATTATACTTCCCTTTTTGAAATTGGTCAGTTAAGAATTCGGTCTGTTTTCTTGTAAAACGCACCTTTTCCTTAATTGTCTTCAGGGCCCAACCCATTGGAAGAGGCGGCAAGCCGTCTCTCTTTGATCGTGCAGCAACTTGAACGCTTGGTATTCGACTGCGTCCCTCCATCAGCCTGGAAGAATATTCTCTTTTAGCTTTATCGTAGAGAGTTTCCTGTTCGAGCATCATTTGGTGTTTTCCAGTATCTAGGTGTGTCTGGAGGTTTGCAAAGCGACTGTAGGCTTTTACATATCCTTCTTCTGGACACGGGAAAAGCATGTCATCTGGCTTATATTCCCCAATACAGCTTCGATCTTGGTTTTCGCTTTCAGTTAAGAAATTTGCTTTGACAGAGCTTTCCTTAATATGTCGGTGTCTCACAATCTTGAACGTCGGTGGCCACTTGGACTCTGCGATGGCGAGTCTAGGATTTCCAATTTTTCGGGCTACTTCATGACTCCTTCGAACTTAGCCCATGGCACTACTTTACCGGAACCCACATTGAATGCTCTCCACACTCATGTGTCACTTTCATCGTACTTAAAATTGTTGAGTAAGCTTATGCCATCCCATTTGATATTAAAGGTGTTTGACGGTTTGGCAGCAATATAACTTGCTTTCTCTCCTGTGGTTTCTTGGCCAGATTCAATGGCTGTTTTGAACTGTAGAGCGTTGATGACATCATTGCCTTCGTTTACGTACCTTCCAACGTACCTTCCCTTGATTGTTGCCGCTTCGCGATCACATACCCCCTTTCCACCTTGAGGATCCGAAAAGTCGTTTCTTACAACAGCCACTCCCATGGCATCAACGGCCAGCTTAGCTGAGATGATTGAATTTCCGCTGTGATAACAGCCAGCGTTATCTTGTTTGTAATAAGCCATTTCCAGCTCTGGAATTTCCTTTTTCAGGGTAGTGAGGCAGTCAAGCATAATCGAAGCCACAGTCACACTGTCTTTGGCGCAGCTTTGAAATACGTGAACAGGTGTCTGTGATTCAAAGTGCTCAGAACCCTCTGACCGTCTTATGGCAACGCTAATGAGCCATGGCAATCCTCGCTTCGCAAACCAATCTGACTGCACCTCTCGATATTTTCGGGGTATATATTTCATTGCCCAGTCCTGGACTAACAACACCGATCGGCTGTCGAGTTTGGCTAAAACTGAATGCTTCGCCTCAGCTTGGTGGACTGAAAGTAGCTGATGGGCTTTCCAGCAAATGATATCATCCCTTGCCTGTCTGATGGTAAGTTGCATGTCAGCTTGATCTTCTGCTGACGAGAGCGCACTTGAACACTCATCTTCTATGGTACACAATACTTCCTGTATCTCATAACACTGCTCATATGGCTCATTGTGGAGATGGTCGCAGGAGCCCCGAAATTCAGCATTGCTCGGGTCACTTAGCGCGTAAATTCGACAATGATCGGAAACCTTTGAGGCCTCCACCGCATGTACCTGAAATAAAAAGTAAAATGACAAGCGCGTGATTCAATGTATATTTACAAAGCATTGCATGCGCATATGATCGACATTTCAAAAAGATTACTTAATCGATTCTCAGCGTTGTATACCTGTGTGTAAGCGTATTACAGTGAATTGTAAACTGTTGTTTCATCAATTAAGCATAAAGAAGACTTGGAGAGAAAGAAAGAGGTAGCCGTGAATCATAGTAAGAAGTTTACTACATCACTTCTGCGAAGGCAACGCATAATTATAAAATATGCACCCACCTTGTAGTCGCCCTTTAGGTACTGCTTCGAAAAACGAAGTTGCTGCTTAATTTACCTCGCTCGTTGCTGATTCTTGCCACAGTCAACAAGCTTGTCTACTAGTTTTCCTATAGCATCAACCGCTTCCATTCCTGATGCTGAATAGAGACTTGCGAACAGATGAAGAACACACGGCCCAAACTCTCTGTAATAAAGTTCTCTTACTCATAGGCTCAAAGTTGGTTTCACAGCAGTATTGTTGATACTATTGGACAATACGTTCTGGTATAATTGTTCTGATAACATTGGGTGTTTTTATGATCTCGCCAGTCGACAATTTTAGAAGTTTTTCCCCGAAAGGAACATCCTGAGTAACGTGTGGACTCGTTATGAAAGAAACAAAATGTTCTAATCTTACAGGTTCAATTCTCATTTTCTTTTTCTCCTGGTTTGGAAGAGGAGCAGCTCTTCCGTGTATCAGGCTTCACGAAAATCCCGCTTCTTGCTAAGATAAGTTCAATCTCTGTCTCAGCACCTGAAAATTGTAAAAAACGCTTGTGGCTTCCTCTGCGCCACAAACGCCACCTACAATATCATGTAAAGATTAAGACATTCTTTTTCTGCTGGAGTTAAAGCAACCGTTGTCTTTATTCCCTTCACCGACGATTATTACGCTTTTGTTTTTTGTTCACTTTCGTTAACCGATCACATTTGTTTTCCGTGGGAAAATTGTACCGTTATTTTCGTTCCATAAGGTTTTCACTGTACGGTTTATATTTGTGAAATTTTTTAAAGTCTATTTCTTTGTTGTATCGTTCTCGTTCATGATGGCAATATATTTGTTTAGATCTTATATGTGAGGCAGAATGAATTGTTTGTTGATCTCGTTACGTGACAGATTATCATATGTCACGCAGAGTGACAGGAACCTGAGAAAAATTAAAATCCGGCAAATCGCTAGCGTTACCTGCCGTTTTGTGCGGGACTCTTTTTGTGTGAGACGTCAAAAAAAACAAAATTAGGATCAAAGTAGACTAAAGGTAACTGGGTTGTGACACGCTGTAGAAAGTGACAACAACAAGTAACTATAATGTACTCATCCCGGCCCAGTGGCTTCAACGAGTTAGCCGGTCGGCCCCCTTCACACCAAATTGCAAATGACAGTATTTCGAAAATATCTTCCAAGCGGAATAACAAGGGCCTATATAGATATATAAAGATTTCTAAGGTAAGGAACTATTGATTTCAAAGCAAAAATAAAAAGTTAAGTGCAGCTGCGACTCAAACAATGCCTTTGCTTGTGTCATTGCGATGTTGATTTTGTTCATTTCAATATGGCGCCATTTAAAATTTTAGCGAAGTTTGGTTGGTTGGTACATCAAAACAGCAGAAGATACCAGAAAAATTAAACGATGAATTTGAAGACCCACCTTATAAGCCCTCGTGAAAGTATTTCTGGAGATTTTGAGAAACTACCACATGCATTTTTGCCACACTACATTAGGCCGGGTTTGGCATGAATTAAATATGGCGAACACGTCCACTGGTAATTAACCCGTGGTTTCGTCAGGAAGGACACGATGTAAAAAATATCACTACAACTTGGTAATGGAAGGCCACAAGTATATATTTATAGCTAGAGAAGTTCTGCTGTTGCATTTTAGTTCATGCAAGGACGGCCTGAAAACTGCATAATTTAGAGCTCGCAGGCACTCATTTTCGATCATGCAATTAGTATCGGTTTATTTCCGTTAAAATGAATATTTACACAAACTAACCTCACTTCACTTTAAGTAGTACCTATAGCTACCTGTAGACAAAAAATGGGACGAAACGATTTTTTGACCATGTCCGCAATTTTGTTATTTTTCTTTGATTTTTAGAGACATTCACTCTTAAAAAAGTGAGGAACTAATAATTAATCACATATTCGATGGTTTATCATATAATACGAGAGGAAATCTTGCTCATTGCTCTTAATTATCCTTGTTCCTTTCGCGCTTGGAAAAATACCAGGCAACTCGCAAAATATCTTTGCGTATTATATTTTAAATCTTGGAAAAATGTGAATGCATGCATATAATGAAACCCGTAACTTAATAGAAATACGAGGTCGGGGCGTGAAAATCATTAAGTTGCTTCTTGATCGTAACCTCAGTTACGAAGACAATACTTATTATGAAAAGCTACTTTGCTCGACATGAAGTATCGCTTTTCTAATCTACGTTGGCAAGACTGTCCATTTATAATGTATCCTTTCTTACAGATGCGATTATACGAACCATTTGTGTTGGTACAGTTAACATTAGCATCACAAACATGACTATTATCGTTGCATTCATCAATATCTGTGAACATAATAGATTTGCAAAGGGTAACTGAACAGAGAAAAAAAAATCTTAGCCAGTTTGTCGCATAACAAGGCAATTATTTCTGATGAACGGTTATTCTACTTTTTTCTAAGTCTAATTTAATTTTACCTTGGCATGACTCTCCTTTTCCAGTGTATCCTTCCTTACAGGTGCAGCTATGGGAGCCATTAGTGTTGGTACAATTCGCATTCACGTCACAATCATGGCTTCCATTCCTGCATCGATATCTAGAAGCATAAGTGATGAATAAGAGGTAACGCCATAGCAATATGACAGTGGTGCGTGAAAACAGGCCTCTAAAATGTGGCTAATTTTCATGGGCGATAGTTTACGTGCAAAGCTGCTTGTTTTAATTAGTGTAGGCAACTCTTATTCACCTTGACATGACTGTCCGTCTCCAGTGTATCCTTCCTTGCAAGTACAAATGTGAGAACCATCTGTGTTGTTACAATTCGAATTGACATGGCAAACATGGTTGCCATCGCTACACTCATTGACATCTGACAAAAATGAATGCTAAAACATTACTTGACAGAGACAAACATCAAATTTCTGAGTTTTTAAAGAAAGAGTTTTGTTTTTTTTGTGGGAAACTTCGTTCTGCTATTTGCTAAGTCTTATGTGATGATTATACCTTGGCATGAGTGTGAGTGAGTGAGTGAGATTTTTGATATAAAGCAACGATTGTTTATATACCGTACGGACTGACTATATGTGATGTATTAGGTTTATTATATAGTATACATTACATAAGGAGAGTAAATTCGTCCTTTATAGCATTTAATTGTCAAACAGACAATGGTTTATAAATCGATCATGGAAGATAATAGTCACATAAATTTCCCTTCTCGATAGAAATAATGCAACATACTGAAGGCAAGCAAAAAATATCAAAATATCTCTCAGAACTTGAAACAAGGCATATTAAGCCTGAAGGTTCATAATCTTCTCTGTCTCTAAGTCGAAAAGAGCGAACAAACTCCGCAAGATACATGTCTAGTTCCTCAAGCGATATTGTATATACTTTAATAATTGAAATATTAGACATTTTCAATGAGCGCTTAGGCACTTACTGAAAATTTCGGCTAAAACTGAGGGGGGGAAGGGGGGGCACTTATTTGTAGGGGGGTGCGTCATCGATTAGTCGAGAGAGGCGCTTCTTAAATTACCTCAGGAGTAGGACATAAGATCAAAATAATAGATAATACATAAAGGAACTCTGCAAACTCATGAACATAGAAAAATTTCGTATGGAAAAAAAATTATTCTGCTGTACTGATTGCGCTGTTGTTGAAGGTTGAAAAGTTATATAAAAAAATGTGGCAGTAGAAACAGATTTTCCTTGTATCTATACTATTTAAAAAACTGAGGGAGGAGAAGGATTGGGAGGCGGGGTGGTTATCCAAGCGTCGCCGCATATTCGAGAAAAATATTCCAGGTAATGGTGGTATGATATATCTCATGCTCATTGCCTTCTTTTATCCTCGTTCCTTCTGGGCTCGGAAACACTTTTAGCCACTCGTAAAATATCCGCACGTATCATATTTTAAACCAGCAAAAATTGTGTATCTATGCATATCATGATATCCGTAACTTAATACAAACACGAGGTCGGGGTGTGAAAACCATTGCGTTGCCTCTTGATCGTTAGCCCAGTTACGAAGACAATTCTGGTTATGGAAAGGTGCTTTGCTCGACATAAGGTATCGCTGTTCTAATCTACATTGGCAACACTGTACATCTCTAATGTATCTTTCCTAACAGATGCAATTATGTGAACCATTAGTGTTGGTAAAAATTTAGAACCAACATCATGACCCGCTCCCAGTTGGCTTGTTAGCTCAGTTGGTAGAGCGCTGCATCGATATCGCAGAGGTCATGGGTTCAAATCCCGTACAGGCCTGAATTTTTTCAGGCCTTATTTCCACTACTGCCTAAGTAGTGCACATTACTGCGAGGATCACTTTCATCCACGTCTTTATCCGCAGTTCAAATATATGACCTTCATATATTCTTAACCGTTCATTCATCACTTCACGGGTTTATTTAGAACCAACATCATAACAGGCTCCCAGTTGGCATGATAGCTTAGTTGGTAGAGCGCTGCACCGGTATCGCCGAGGTCATGTGTTCAAATCCCGTACAGGCCTGATTTTTTTTTTCAGGCCTTATTTCCACTACTGCCCAAGTAGTGCACATTACTGCGAGGATCACTTTCATTTACGTCTTTATCTTCAGTTCAAATATATGACTTTCATATATTCTTAACAGTGTTGGTACAATTAGTATTAGCATCACAAACATCATCGTTGCATTCAATATGTTTCATATTATTATCATCATGTGGGTTAATTTTTATGGGCAATAGCTTAGGAGCAAATCTGTTTGTTTTTAGCAGTGTGGGCTACTCGTATTCACCTTGACATGACTGTCCATCTCCAGCGTATCCTTCTTTGCAGGTACAAATATGAGAACCATTTGTGTTGTTACAATTCGAATTAACATCGCAAACATGGTTGCCATCGCTACACTCATTGACATCTGTGAACAAAAACCAATTGCCAAAACGTTACTAGACAGGGAGAAAAACGTCAGATTTCTAAGTTTTAATGAAAAGAGTTTTTTTATTTATGGGAAACTTTATTCCGCTATTTGTTAGGTCAAATGCAATGATTATACCTTGGCATGAATGCCCGTCTCCGGTGTATCCTTCCTTGCAGGCGCAGATATAAGAGTCGTCAGTGTTAGTACAGTTTGCATTTATGTCACACACATAGATTCCAGTGCTGCACTCGTCGATGCCTGAAGACACGAGTAAATGTAGAAAAAGGTAGCTTAATGGAGGAACAACACAAGAGATGAATTTTTTTATGAAAACATTCATTTTAACTTTAACCCTGGGAGAAAATATGATATCGTTTTGGCCTGATTGTTGTCCGAAGAATTTATAATTCAGAGCAATCTAGAGTTAAAGAAAACAAAGTATCAGAAAAGTAAATTAATCGACTTAACTTGCCCTTTGTCATCGTGACACCCTACGATTGAAAGACGCCATTAAAGTGAAATTAGAGCTGCTATTTCTGCCTTCTACATCAAAATAGCATAGACTCAAGAACCGAAATTCGTGTGCAAAACTTACAAGAACTCATCAGCTCGTAGATTTAGTTCTTAATCTTTGACCACCATACACAATGCGTACTCTTATATGTAACGTCTTCAAAATGTCACGCATGTAGAACACTTTTGTCATACTTTTGCTTCATTTCACTTCACTGAGCAAACTTATTTGCCTACTTGTATAAACTCCTGCTGTTGTCAAATAGGACGCGTAGGAGAATGAGGCAAGTTTTTAGCATCTCATTTCATGCAGTGCTGTTTATTATTTAAGAAAAAGTTTTAAAAAAGTTTTTTAAAAAGTTAATCCGGATCGTAAATGATCCCAAAATTGAACTGTACATGACTTCTTTAAAAATGCCTGTAATGACGTAGATTTTTTCCCAGACTCCATAAAAGGACTAATTTATTACTAATCTAAAGCTAACTGATGAAACTAGGTGTTAAGAAAACAACTGGAACAATGGTTATCTGCTACTTATTGGCCATTTTGTAACTTTTGGTTGTATTCGGGAGCCTACTTCACTTTTGTAGGAACGCACGCTTGGGTAACCACTGGGTAATTCAAACAGGCAGATAACACTGTAAAACTGAAATTTTACCGCTGGAATGCTCTTAAGTAGCCTCGCAGCTACTTATATGCTCGTGCATGTTCTGTCCTCTTTGATTTCCAAAGCACATTTAAAACTTATCGCTCTTACCCTAACATTGATGAGAGGACAAAAACGCCAGCTTTATGACTTTTTTGTAGAATTGGTATTTTTAAATTTACGAAGCTTTTGATATCGAATTTGAAAAATAAATCTGGCGGGGTTTGGACAACGCGAACGAAAGTGCTCCTAAATGTTTCCTTCTTTAATGCTTACCATTTACATGATCAAACTGAATACTTTATCGAATGAATGTTGTGCCGCGTAGCACTGGGAACACAAATGGTGAAACAGAGAATTAACTCTGAAGTGTAAATTAAAGTGCTATTTATTGTAAATTAAAGTGCTACGCGGCACAACATTCATATGTACCCTTACTTTCTCTTCGCCGCGATTCACCATCCTAAATCGTCCCCGACTTTCTCTGTACGACCTCGTAGCTCAGTCGACAGAGTAACGGTAGATCTAATCCGGAGGTCGTGGGTTCGATTCCCACCGAGGTCAAAAGATTTTTTCTTTGCCTCGTGTGGTTCCCTGTTTCCTTTATTAGGGCTAACGCCCAATGGGTTATTCATGGGTTTAAATAGCACTTTAATTTACACTTCAGAGTTAATTCTCTGTTTCACCATTTGAATACTTTATCGTCTTGTCCATATATCTATTGATTAATTTTGTCCGCTAGCTTTTAGCTTTATGTGAAAATAAGATGATTACTTTCTATTACTGAGGACATCGATAACGACACATCGATGTGCTGAAATTTCGACCAACTTCTCTCTTTTGTTCAAATATGTTGTTTTTTATTGTTGACTTCTGAATAAATAGCAAAACTTGAGTGACATCTGATACTTACTTTTCATATTATCATCACTAAGGTATTCTGAAACGTAGTTTCCAATGAACACTGCCGCGATGATTGCAGAAATTGCCACTGCAATAGCAACAAGAATGACCATAACGCTTCGGCGGGATCTAGAAGAACAATTGGCAGCTGTCAGTAGATCTCTGCTTCCCGTAATGGAGAGTTGTTCTCCAAGTTTTGCAGGTTTTGGATGGATACGAGCCATCTCAGATAAGATCTCTAGGCGTAAATGCAGGATTTACTTCACTCTCAAGATGCTGAGAAACAAAGTTACTGGCGTGAAAACATCATCAGGCAGATGATTCCCTTCACCCGAAGTTTTAGCTCATAATCATGAAAGGTTAACACAGCATCTTTCTTAATTCTAAAAGTCTGTTCGTCGGCGTGTCTTACAGTTTCGAGTTTCAGTTTTGTAACTGTTAATGATGCAGTCATGCGTGATATTTTATACATAAACGTGACCTTGAGTCTCGATTGTTTGAGCCACATGTAGCTTTCAGGCACTTTCCAGTACGTTAGGAAATCGGTTTCTTTTCCTTGAACAAAGAAAATAACTGATGAGCAGGTTTTCTTGCCTTTACCTTTTTAACTCGTGAATTGCGCGCATGCGCAAGAGCGAGTTATAGGTACGATGTGGGGAATGGCATTCGCTCGCTCGCTCGCTCACTCGATTGGTCGATTCCTGTAAACTTTTTTTAGATTTTAGGCTTTTGAGAGCATTTGATAGTTTTTGGCGAGCAATAAAAAGACGAAATGGCGACCTTTGTTGCTAAGAATAGTGGTGGGGTGAAAAAGAAGCCAATTATAATCTTTAAAGAGTTTTTTTTTAACGTTTTAGTTTCAACAAGCGGCGCCAGCGACTGGCAGGCATGCAAGGATTCACACTGAAATAACAGAACAACCTTCATTTTTCATAAAATTGTAATTTACAATCCTTGAACTTGAAAACAATCCGAAGATTCATTGAAAATATCACTTACTGCGAAGTGTTTGGAGTTTACAGATGTTCAAAAGCTTTTTCTGTTATAGCGTGAGATTGAGGACAAAATTGATCATTACGTTTCGTCGCGTGTGTTTTTCCTGTGTGAAGCAACAAAAGATGCCGGCGACTGACGAAATAACAAGTTAACACGAAAATCAAATAACACCTAAACAAACAGTTTTAGCTACCGATTTTCAGTGAATTTTAAAAGAACAATTTTCTTTTAAGTTTCAAGACAATTTGAAGATTCAACATTCATACAACGTACTAAAATGCGAAAGTTACACACCACAAAATTGGTAAATAGGCCTGAAATGAAATTCTATCTTGTTATTGATTACACGTTGCCTAGCACGTGACTTAAATCTACCCAGGCGGAGATCCAAAATGACGGTGGCAGGCTTAGCTTAGTTATATCACTCAAAACTCGTTCCCGTTTGTCTCTTTTGATAAAGAGGGAAACGTTAATGTTTTCATTAAGACAGAATTGCCTTGATTTTCTAATATTTACAACGAAAGACAGTAAATCTCACTTTTCACCCACATTTACTTCCAACCTTTTCTCTTAAACCAGAAACAAAAATGATAGACGTTTAAAACACATGACATCATCCGCCTTGTCAAATGTAATAGCATGATCATTTCAATGGTAATGCCTTCTTATCCCAACGTTACTTTGTTTCTTTGCTACATTAGCGAACACTGAACTACTGCTCGTACTCTAGATATGACAATCAACCACAAAATTCCCTAAACCAGATAACATTAAACATAATCTTAAAAATCATGTGTCAATTCACGAGTTTGCTCACAGAGCACTTTGATTTTTCTCGCTTTCTTTCATTTTCGTCTACCCTCTTTTTTTCTTCCTTTTTTTCCTTTTTTCCCTTTCTTTCTTTTAGTACCCACTTCTCAAATCTTCAAAACCTCGAAACGTTGACAAAACTCTGCACTCGTCTGATCTCGCTGTTACCGCTGTTATATGTTAAATTCCTAATTTTTTGTATAATAGGGCCCTAGATAATTATCTCCAGCCCCGACTCCCTCCCCAAAACGTTAAAAACAACAATGAAACAAGAACAAAAATTGGTGGCATACTGCATACACTTGTCTTTTGTGAAGACACAAGATTTCTAGAAAGCATTTTCGTGTGTTTTGTTTCTCCTGAACTATATTATTTTAAAGAAGACAGAGCAAAAGCCGTCAATAAAAGCTATCTGCTGATTTTTCAAGTTCCTCTTTTACTTCATGATCACTAAGTCATGAAAAAATATTTATTTTCCTCTATAAACCTTTTTTCACTTTCTTCATTATACAGGTGCCTGAAAATTCAAAGTTTCATATTCTAGTTTACATGATTGTCTTTGGTTATTTAGACCGATGATCATAGAAAGAGTAAATTTATGCTAATTTCCATTAAGACAAGCCATCGTTGTCGGTTTTTGACTTAGTCTTTGCTAGTTGCTGTTACCTTTACTCTTTTTGTATCAGCAAAAGAGAATAAAGGAGATATATAAATAAGGTTGCTGTCATTC
This sequence comes from Pocillopora damicornis, assembly GCF_964200805.1. Classification (NCBI taxonomy): domain Eukaryota; kingdom Metazoa; phylum Cnidaria; class Anthozoa; order Scleractinia; family Pocilloporidae; genus Pocillopora; species Pocillopora damicornis. The sequence goes on along the minus strand of NC_142670.1, from coordinate 23,500,097 downwards.
GTGAATCGAAGGATAAAACGTTCTTCGCCGTCTGCGACTCACCTTTTCCATAATTCAATAATGCATTCTAAGCTACGATCATGAAAAATGAAACAAATTCCGTGCCTGCTTTGAGT